>NC_136488.1:163173055-163323055 GCF_053919585.1 Euprymna scolopes
ATTTGGTAAATTGGATTAAGGGACGGATCATCAAGAATTTGGTTACATTGGACTTGAAGACAATCATATTGTAGTCAGCTGGAAAGCAGGAAAACGAAACAGAGTTCCACAGGCGTGCAGTTCTAAAAAAAAACTTTGTTCATGGAATCTATATTTAGGTTTAGCCACAGATAAAGAGTGGGAGAAATTACTGATAGTAGTTTCGGCTAGACGAGTGTTATTCATGAAAATTTGGAGACGGGGAACCATAGATTGAAGCTCAGATAAGCACTTGCTATGAAAACAATGATAAAACAGAGATAGGCTCGCAACGTCTCTTCTGTGAGAAAGAGATTGCAGGGAAGAGAAAAGGACATCCCCCACCAGGTTACAGTCTACTTTGAACTCAAGGCAGGATAAGGTCTTTCTAGCAGCTCCTGCCCAGATGTGACAACAGTACTTCATCCTTGGACGTACCTGGCTCTTATATAGAGCCTGTCTCTGCTTTATCGTAATTTTCATGGCAAGTGCTAGTTTGAGCGCCAATCTTTGATCCCCCCTGGCCTGACTTTTGCAAAAAACACTCGTCTAACTGAAAACACTATCAATAATTTCCCCGACTCTTTATCTATGCCTAAACCTAAACGTAGATTCTATAAACGAAGCTTCTTTCTTAGAACTACATGCTGTGGAACTCTTCCGTTTTCCATCTTTTCAACAGAAAATGGTGGTTTTCAAGTCCAACATAAACAAGTTCTTGATAAGCCGTCCCCTTAAGTAATTCAATTTACCAAATTTCCACTACTAATGATTTTTCCCATTGACTACTGTACACTCATTAACCCTTATCCTCGAGTGGTCTCCAGGCCTTGATAAGTGGCAATTCCTTTGTAAAAAAAAAATACACATAGTAGACAAGACAAAGAATAACTCACTCACTTTTCTGTGCAATAACATTTATCTGCTTGTTCTCCTGCCACGTGTGACTTCTCATCACGGCTGTGACGTTTCTCATGTGATTGTCTTGTCTAACGCGTTTTCTCTTCTTTTTATAGCCTTTTTCCTTAAAGTGACGTCATTTTGCACTTGAATACGTGCGCCCACCCCCTGTTATAAACAGAAGTTAACTTTCTTTTTTCTTTTACTCTATTTTTTATTGATCCCAAACAAGGCATATTGCCACTTGAAACGTTAGGGGCTACTATTTGGAATCATGTCTAACAGAGGACTGTGGGGAGTTGAGTAGCAAGATATCTGTTCACATTACATTTAAACTTCTGCAGGTTAGTAAAGTCAGCAAAGCAGGAAACAGGAAGGGAATTTCAAAGTCAAGCAGTCTGAGTGGATAAACTATTAAAGTAGGTTTTCCAGCATCTAGGGACCTCAACAGGGTGAGATTTTCCTTCTTGCTGGCTTAGTTGGGAGTATGTATGTTGAGGGGGGCACACATGCTATCGGTTCATTAAAGTGCATTCCATTAAAATACGAGTAAAACAGGTACGGGAATGCGATATTGTGGTGATGGGGCAGAAGTTGGAGTATTGAACCTATTACATTTGAGACTCTTTTTTGAACCCCGAGTGAGAGGCCAGGGATAGATGCACCAGCCCAGATGTGGCAACAATACTCCATGCATGGGCGAATCGAGGCTTTGTAAAGACATAAGATGCTCTCTGGTGTGAATAATTTTCTAGCACGGTAAAGGGAGCCCAACTTCTTTGCAGCAGCCTTGGCAATGTCCTTAATGCATTTGTTTCAATTGATGTCGCCTGTGAATATTAGGTCGAGGAGTTTGAAAGATGGGCCCGAATCAAGACTGTACCCTTATCAACCATGTGTCTGATAGTATAGATGCTGTGGATCTTACAGAAACTTAAAAACCTAAACAAGATTTTCGATGATGATTTTGAAGATGAAAGGTTGACAGAAAAGCAATGTGATTCAATGTTTGACAAACAACTTAATTTAAACTAGAGATTATAAAAAAAAAATTTTATAGGCTGGACAGAGATATATATCACCGAACACGCTAATCGATAAATGTTGCTGATGACTTGAGGAGAGCTGAGTAGTCCCCCTACAGCATTCAATATCACCCACTATAGCAGGAAATATAAAACTGTTCTTCCGTCGTTGTAGATGAAGAACATCAACATCACTAATAATGACTTGCTTATGACATTTTTGGAGGCAAGAGTTGTTCTATCTCCAACTACATCTGTTATATATTGGTTATCATTGAAGGCAACATTTACGTTTTCTATATAACATAAGAAGATTCTGTGTGCGTATGCTTGTCTCTAATATAAATGGTTGTGTGTTTGATTGTTATAAAGGGAATCGTGTGTGTGACATGTAATTTCAGAACCTACCTCTGCTTCTTCAAAACGGACCATCTGGAAATTTCTCATCCTGGAGGGAGACTTGATACCTGTTTGATGAAGATTTATCACTCCAAGACGATGAATGGGTTTTATAGTTTTTATTTCACTTTCCCCAGAGGTCCTGCAGAAGTGGAAGTGAAATCGGCTTGTGTGGGTTCTTCTTCACACACGTCAGCGTTCGTCTCCCCCCCCTCCCCAGTTAAGAGGGGGAGACAATGGAAAAACCGTCCGTCTTCTTCAAATTCCAAATCAAATCTCTCAGATCTAGCCAACCCTGACCACGTCACATATACGTAATCTGGTCAGCTGACCTTCGGTTCTGGTAAACGTGTCTACCTCCACGTTTACTCACCCCTCTCTCTCTCTCTCTCTCTCTCTCTCTCTCTCTCTCTCTCTCTCTCTCTCTCTCTCTCTGTAACACATCTTTCCTGAGTCGACACTGTTTTATTTCAATGTCAAGTAAAACTTCAGGATGACTGGAAACAATGCCGAGATAAGCGGAGAGCATAGAGCATAGAGTGCTTGCTATTCTCAAATGGTCACCTATCTGGTACTGGCCAGGCGCATCTTTGCTTAACTTCGGTAATCTGACTAGAATCAGTATATCAATGTGATTATGTTGTATATATACAAAACATATACACAGTCACACCCATATATATGAACACACCTTTAATATATATATATATATATATATATATATATATATATATATATATATATATATATATATATGTGAACAAAGGATTAATAAAACATGTTAAAAGACATCTTGAAAAAGAGTTAAAAACATATTTAATTTTAAAAAAGGAAGCACAAGATAAGTGGATAGTGCTTAATCCGCGGAGTTTCGAAGAAATACTCTCCTTCTCATCAGAGGACAGGAATTAGCAAAATGCAGGATCGGATTTTGCATATAAAAGTATTTAATGAAACTACAAGTAAGCCACAGATCTTACTTGGTTAAAAAAAAAAAAGGTGAGGTAAGGGGAATAGGAAGTAAAAGAAAAATGATAAAAAGATTTCACATGAATGGATAGTCCGGTGAAGGGTAAAAAATCCAAGAATGATAAAATCCAAAACGGTTGAATTAAAAATTTCCAATCCAATGGGTAAATTCCAAATGGTCCAAAATGATCCAAAAGGCAGAATTTACTTGATTCCTCCAGCCTTGACAGACGTGTTTTAAATATTCTCTCCAGTGCTTTTTCTTTTAATGATTTGGAATTCATTCCATTTGGGATTTTTTCCAAGGAACTCTGCCTTTTGGATCATTTTGGACCATTTGGAATTTACCCATTGGATTGGAAATTTTTAATTCGACCGTTTTGGATTTTACCATTCTTGGATTTTTTACCCTTCACCGGACTATCCATTCATGTGAAATCTTTTTATCATTTTTCTTTTACCTCCTATTCCCCTTACCTCACCTTTTTTTTTTTAAACCAAGTAAGATCTGTGACTTACTTGTAGTTTCATTAAATACTTTTATATGCAAAATCCGATCCCGCATTTTGCTAATTCCTGCCCTCTGATGAGAAGGAGAGTATTTCTTCGAAACTCCGTGGATTAAGGACTATCCACTTATCTTGTGCTTCCTTTTTTAAAATTAAATATGTTTTTAACTCTTTTTCAAGATGTCTTTTAACATGTTTTATTAATCATTTGTTCATATTATAAGCTCTATTTCCTTTTCGGTTTTATTGAGCTTTTACATCTGGTTGAGATTACTTTACTTGTAAATATTAACTCTTTAATATTTATAATATATTTTAAGTTTACCATTTTGATTACCTTGGTAAACTTATTGTAATTTTTATTTTTATTTTTTATATATATATATATATATATATATATATATATATATTTCTTCAATGGTGAAAAAACCGGACGAGAGTGCTCAATGTGTAGCCAGAGCAGTATATAGGAAATTTATTGCTGTGAGTCCAGAATGAATTTACATATTGTTTCCGCTAGGAAGATATCCTCTGAAGATGAGGAGAGATCTGGTCGGGTCTCTCCTCATCTTCAGAGGATATCTTCCTAGTGGAAACAATATGTAAATTCATCCTGGACTCACAGCAATAAATTTCCTATATATAAATTTATTCCCATATATATATATATATATATATATATATATATATATATATATATATATATATATATATATATAATTTCCTATATATATATATATATATATATATATATAAATAAAATAAAATTCAATTAACATTCTTGAAGTTATATATTTGGATTTTACCGTCACTGGATTATTTGTCTTCCACCAGACTATCCATTCACGTGTATTCACCTTTTTCTTCACCATATTCCCTCTGCTTCACTTTTTTGTTATCAAGTAAGATCTTTGACTTACTTGTTGTTTCATCAAATACTTTTGTATGAAAAATCCGATCCCGCATTTTGCTAATTCCTACCCTCGGATGAGAAGGAAAGTATTTTTTGAAACTCTGCGGATTAAGGACTATCCACTTATCTAGTGTTTCCTTTTCAGATTAAATATGTTTTTAACTTTTTTTCAAAGTGTTTTTTAACATGTTTTATTAACTGTTTGCTCGTATATATATATATATATATATATATATATATATATATATATATATATATATATATATAAAAGTGAAAGTGTCTGTGTGTGTGTACATTTCCATACGCAATAACTCTGTCAATTTTAAGCCTACAGAGTCAAAATTTGATACATAGATGGTACTGAGATTTGGGAAAATCGATGTGATTGGTTTTCGGACAGAAATTTGGCGATTAAGGGGTCAAAGTTCAACGATTTGACCTTTGAGACCTCTACCAAACTCCTCCTACAATATTGGGTCTAAACACGTGAAATTTTAGATATAGATTCCTTGGACATGAATCTAACTTAATAACGTTATTTGAGCCCTAAACAATAAATTTTAAGGGGTCATACTAGGGGTCAAAGTTAAAAAAATTGACCGTTTTTTTTTGTTTTCGGACACCCTCTCTCTCTCTTTCTCTCTCTCTCTCTCTCTCTCTCTCTATATATATATATATATATATATATATATATATATATATATATATATATATATATATATATATATATATATATATATATATATACAGGGTGTCCGAAAATGAGCTGCACATTTGTTGGTAAAAAATAAATTAAATAGCAATTAAATAAAGAAAATATTTTTTTTTATTTAAGCGTATGTCAAAAGCCATTTTATTTCACATTTTTAAATATTAAATCGGCCAAATTTTTCCTATCATTGCTAACGGATTTCGATGACAATAAAAATATAGGAGTGTGAAATATTCATTGATCATCATTGCATCCTGGGCAACGTCGGGTCTCCCTGCTAGTATTCAGACAAAAGTGTGGGTTGGCCAAAGGAGAGGCTTCATGTCCAGTCACAACAAACAGTTATTTGAAATGTAACAAAAAGGATAACATTTGTTTTTATTTTATTATAAATTTTGGTAAAATCCGTGACGTATGAATTTTTATTTGGAAATATGACGTCATATTGATTTAACTATTGAATCAAAAGAAGGTAAAAATAATACTCACATCAAGAGATTTAATTTGAAGCAAAACAGGTAAATTCATCTCAATATCAGTTGATTTGTCAGAAACTTCTTGCCAATTATCCTATGAAGAAAATAAATAATATCATGTGTTGTGGCAGATTGTGTGTGTGTGCGCGTGCGCGTGTGTGTGTGTGTATATAAGGGTGAGTATGTGTGCATGTGAGGATGAGTTTGTGAGAGTGAGGGTGAGTGTGTGGTTATGTGAGAGTGAAGGTGAGTTTGTGTATGTGTGTGTGTGTGTACACGAGAGTGAATGTATGTGTGTATATGAGGGTGAGTTTGTATGTGTGTGAGGATGACTGTGTGTGTGAGAATGAGTTTGTTTGTGTGTGTGTGTAAGGGTGAATGTGTGTGCACATATGAGTTTGTATGTGTGTGTGTGTGTGTGTGTGTGTGTGTGTGTGTGTGTGTGTGTGTGTGTGTGTAAGGGTGAGTGGGTAATGAGTGAGAGTGGAAAAAATAAAGGACAACAAAAGAAAAACAATAAAAAGAGACAATTTTTAAATGAAACCAATGTACATCCATAAGTAAAATGTGATAATGTTAATAATAATATTATTATTAGTAGTAGTAGTATCATTATCATTATTAGTATTATTATTGTTATTTGTAGTAGTAGTAGTAGCATTATTATTATTATTATTATTAGTAGTAGTAGTAGTAGTAGTAGTAGTAGTAGTAGTTAATTAGGTGTTCTCACACAAATCATTATCCGTGATTGCTTACTGGCAACACCGAGTGGTGTTCCCTGGAGTCTGAGTGACAACAACTCTCTACAGATTTCCAGCACTCCATCTCTTTCGATACCATTGTGAATCATTTTACATTCAAAAACGATTTATTACTGAACACGACCGTTGGCCTTCTATGGAGCTCTGAATCCAATGAGCCTCACCAAGAAAACGGCATATCAACCCTTTTCAGGTTATTTAATGCCAAATCCAGTGATTTTGAAGAAAGAAATTTTAATAGGATATATATATTTTTTTCTTTTTTTTTTCAAGTCAGTTTTTATTTAACCCATAGTTGGGACCGTAACAGGTACAACCACTCCGGGTCAGAGTGGACCTGGGAGCAATGGCAATTAAAAGTTGGCTCCACACTCCCCAAAGCCTGCAAGATGAAGCCTCATCATCGGATATAGTTTAAGGTCATATCCAGGACCATTTTGTATTTCTAGAAGTTTCACTTTCTTTGGATTCGTTAGATGTTCTTTTATGCATTTATGCTGTAGTCAGTCGGCGTCACCTGGTTATGTCGGTGTTATGTATCTGCACTCAATGATTTTCTTTAATATTTTAGGTTTTTACGAGTTCCGTGCATTATATCAATTCTTCCCAAGATTCCAATATCTCTTAATTTTTTCTAGGTTTTTCAAAACTATTCTTGCCGTTCTTAAAATTATTAATATTGCAGTAAATTTCTTCATATTTCATATTCAATTAAGCTCTCTGGAAAGTTGTACGTATTTGTTTAATTCTGCATCCATGATCTTCACCCTGTGAATTGTTGGGATGGCAAAATCTGTGACTTTTCAGATGGCCTTCTTTCTTGTTAAGTATTATCACATCCGATTTTATTGATTGGAAGTGTTTGTCCATTTGTCCTTTCATATCCCTGTCTATGAGGCTTTCGTTAAGAGTCGCACTTCTTTGTCTACAAAACCATTAAGCGGAAGTGACGCCAGAGAAATTTGAAGGTATAGACGACCAAGACTGTATATAACTTTTTTTTTTTTAAAAGCAAATATTTAAATAGAAGTTTTATTCAAACAATCTTTATTTGAACTTTTATTACAAAATTATAAACTTTATGATAAAAATATGTTTATGAATTGTTTTTTTTTAATCAAATATTAGAGGTGTTGGAATTTTTTTTTTACATTAAGCATAAAAATATAACTGTTATAAAAATATTTATGAACTGCTTTTTTTTTTGTTTCAGTGAGATTTATTAAAAAATATTTATATGTTTTTGCTTGATTTAAAAAACAGTTCATAAAAATATTTTATTATAAAGGTTATAATTTTGTAATAAAAGTTCAAATGAATACACAAAAAACAGTTCATAAATACATTAAAAACAGTCCATAAATACACAAAAAACAGTTCATAAATACATTAAAAACAGTTCATAAATACATTAAAAACAGTTCATAAATACATTAAAAACAGTCCATAAATACATTAAAAACAGTTCATAAATACACAAAAAACAGTTCATAAATACACAAAAAACAGTTCATAAATACACAAAAAACAGTCCATAAATACATTAAAAACAGTTCATAAATACACAAAAAACAGTTCATAAATACACAAAAAACAGTCCATAAATACACAAAAAACAGTCCATAAATACATTAAAAACAGTTCATAAATACATTAAAAAAACAGTTCGGAAATATTTTTTATAACTTCTATTTTTATGTTTGACGTGAAAAAAAATCCAACACCTTTGACGTTGGATTAAAAAAACAATTCATAAACATATTTTTATTATAAAGGTTATTATTTTGTTATAAGATTTCAAATAAAGATTGTTTGAATAAAACCTCTATTTTTATATTTGCTTTCAAAAAAGAAGTCTGCATTATATACAGTGTTGATCATCCGTACCTTAAAATTTGTCTAATGTCACTTCTGCCGAATGGTTTTGTAAAAAAAAAGTGCCAATTTTAACGAAAACCATCTATGCTATGATTTTCGTTTTCCATTAATGTTTTTGATTTGTATGAGTACCATTTGTCTGTGTTTTAGAAGTTCAATCGTTTGCATAGTTCTTAATAAATTGCTTTCCCCAAGCAGTTATCTATGTTTTGTATTGCTTTTGCATTAGTTTCCTGCAATCGCTTATGATGTGATTGACTATTGTGTCTCCTTGTTCACAGAGTCTACATTCACTGTTTTCTTGGATTTTGCCCATCTCACGTCGGGATCGCCACTGTTGCAAAGCTGAGGAGAAAGGGAACACTTTTAAACAAGTAAATTAATATTCGTACAATGTATTCTCAGTACGTCGTCATACGAACGTATATAAGTTTTTATAGTGCAACTTCAATCACTACAAGAAACCTTCTTTACCACCAATAGCAATGGCCAAAGACTCTTTATCTAAAAGTACATTTTTTAAACTCCTTGGCTTAACGTTCACAGGAAACATGAGTTGGAAAAATCACATTGAGAGCATTGCCAGGACTGCTGCGAAAAAGGTAGATTCTTTCTACCATGCTAGAAAGCTACTAACGCCCAAAAGTATCCTGTACCTCTATAAGACCTCCATTCACCCATGCATGGAGTATTGTTGTCATATTTGGGCTGGTGTATCTGCTACTAGTCTCTCACTCCTAGACAGGGTTCAAAAGAAAGTTGCCAACCTGATAGGTCCTGAACTGTCATCTAAGCTTCAGCCTCCGTCCCATCGACGAAATGTAGCATCCTTCTGCCTGTTCTACAAGTACTTTAACGGTGAATGCTCTGACGGATTGCAAGCACTTGTACCCCCTCGACGTAAATACTCCCTACAAACCTGACAAGCAGCAAAATCCCACCCCTTCACAGTTGAGATCCCTAGATGTAAGAGAGCCTTCTACTCTAATAGTTTCTTCCCCAGAACCGCTAAATTTGGAATTCCCTTCCAGGTTCCTGCTTCCCCAATTGTACTGACATGCAGAAGTTCAAGTGTAACGTGAACCGACATCTTGCTGCCCAACTCCCCACATAGTACTCCTGTAGCCTGTGTTCCTAATAGTAGCCCCCCTACATCAAAGTGGCAATGTGCCTTGTTTGGGGTGAAAATGTAATTTTAAAAAAAATTTTTAATTTCTTCAATGTTGCCACATGAAAATCATACTTTCGTTCATTGTTGTTTGTGCCATCTTATCATGGAAAAGGTGTGATCATTGTAAGTAGATTGTGGTCTTGCAATTTACCTTAAAACGAAGCTTATACCTGTGGAGGCGAACGGAATGTACGTCTGATCAAATCGGATTTTCGGGCGAGAGAGAGAGATAGCTAGATAATGGAAGCGGAAAGTAGAATGCAGAATAAGAAGTAGAGACGCCACCTGCCGGAAAAATTAAAAACTAACACAAGAGCAAATGACCGTAGCGTTATTGATGAATGTTTGTGTGCGCGACAGTTTTACCTGATTGCATTTTTTTGTGCAGATACATAAATAAGTATAATGAGGTTTACTTACAGCTGTAAAATAATATTCCATAGTGACATTAAATGGGATTCCAGAAACTTCATAATTGAGAACTTGTGCTATAAAGATGTCGCAAAGAATCCCGTTGAAGAATCGCTGAAAATTAAAAATATTAAAATATTTATAACTGTATGATTTCTGACACTCGTGACATTTTATAAAACATAGTCAAACTCAGAACATAAAAGACATAATGCAGGGTTGAACGATAAAGTTGTCACACTAGAAAAGACAACATAATTCCATTTCCATTTGATGAAAATCGGCTAGTTGTGTAGAAATTTCAAGAGCGATAGAAGCCTTTCATCATGTCTGAAAGTGACACAATATTAAATGAGCAAGATCGGAGATGTGCCACTGTACAACTCATGCTCTCTACCAATCCAAGTTATGACAATATATTGCCAACACTCTCAAAATGCAAATCCAGACGGTTCAACACTTAAGGGCACAGCTCAACAGTTTTCAGCCATGGTTATGGTCTTTGGTATGGTTTCAAGTAAGGGCCACATCATGCCACCTCACATCTTCGAAGTCAGCTTGAAAGTCAACACCAAAGTGTACCTGGATGTGGTGATCCCCTGGTGCAATCATGTGACCGCTGGCACACCCTCGGTGTGACAGTAAGACTTGGCAACAGCCCACAAGTCCAAAGAGACTCAGGCTTGGCTTCAGAGAAGTGCTACGACTTTGTACATTTTTCTCACTGGCCCTCCCTCCTCCCTCAATCTAAACCAGCTGGACTACTTTGTTCGGTCATATGTCGAGAACATCACCAACATGACCTCCCACAGCACCAAAGCCAGCCTATCTGCAGAGTATTCGCCTAGTTCCAGACCCGTATGGAGGTGGTGATTGAGGCTGAAGGCAACTACATTGAATAGATGTCAGCTCTACTACATAATCAAGTACCGATGGTACTGCTGTCACCCATTTCCCATCCAATCTAATATTCTTTGCCTTCCCCTGGCTCTCTTTCCGTCAGTTTCGTTCTCCAAGATGTGCCTTTCAATGGCCTCTTTTTCACACAATAGGTGTCCAACAAAGCGGCATTGTCTTTCTTTGATGGTCCGCATCAGCAAGAGATCGACCTTCATTCTTCTTAGGACTTCAGCATTTGACACTCTCTCTGTCCAAGAAATGCTAAGCATTCGCCGATAGAACCACATCTCAGCTGCCTTTAAACGTCCACTCATCACTTTGTTGATTATCCAAGACTCACATCCGAATGCCAGACCAGACTAGACGTAACATTTTAGCAGCATTTTCTTGATTTCAAGACTCAGATTTTGTGCCCCCAGAACGCCTTTCATATTCATAAACGTTTTCTTATAGGATACTCATGCTTCTTTTGATCCGGATTTCCATGATGTTGACTAGGGCTTGACCAGAAGCTGGCGAGAACTGCTGGAACAAGCAAAGAGCTGATCAAATGTTTAAATGCTAAAAAAAATATATACTTCAACTTTTTGTGAAGCAAAAATATAAATCTACTAGCAAGCTGCTCGGCGTTGCCCGGTCGTATAAGATGTATAAATATTATATTCATACATAAACTGAGACATAAGTTCACTTTTTGTAAGTAAAAATAGAGAAAATACTCGGGCTCAGATCGAAACCAAAGCCTACTATAGTGAATCAAGTACGATAGCCATTTGGCCAGCTTGAGACGATCTTTAAGAAGTGTTTTAAAACATACTTATTTTTAGCACAATGAATCTGTCGTGCAAACCATTCATGCCTGCGCATTCGTGGAATAATTAACAGATAAAAATCCGATGACCCCCATGTACCAATTGTTTAATATTTACCCCATAGCAATCCGTTTTTCAGATGAAAACCAATTAAAATTTTTCCACATGTCTGAATATCCTGTATATCAAATTACAAGTCTGTAGATACAAAAATGTGCTCCGACGAACTTGAACTTATGCCCCTTTAACAAAAATAGATTCAACTAACCCAGCATTGAGCAAAAATCCCACCCCTTTAATGTAGAGGTCCAGAGATCCAGGAAAAGCTTTTTACTCTGATAGTTTCTTTCCTAGAACTGCTTGCCTTCGGACTTCCCTTTCTGTTCCCTGTGTTCACGACTGTACCAACATGTATAAATTTAAATGTAACAAATATCTCACTTACAAATTTGGTCACTAATTCACAGTCCCGTTTGTGTTTAAGTAGCAATGTGCCAATAGTGCCAATTCTCTTCCTGATCTCTGTGTCCTCGACTATATTAACATCCAGAAATTTAAATGTAATGTGAACAAATATCTCGCTGAACAACTCCCCACTTAGGATGCCCTCTATATGTAAAGCAGTTCTAGGAAAGAAACTATCAGAGTAAAAAGTTTTTCCTGGATCTCTGGACCTCTACATTAAAGGGGTGGGATTTTGCTCAATGCTGGGTTAGTTGAATCTATTTTTGTTAAAGGGGCATCAGTTCAAGTTCGTTGGAGCACATTTTTGTATCTACAGACTATATGCGCCTTGTTTGGGGTATCTATATATTAATGGGATAGCAAGTGTGTTATTTATTTTGTGTGTCACGCTTACATCCGAGTGACTGTCGTTATGGACTTTTATTTCTTGTAATAAATAATTTTACCAAGAATTCTTCATAAGTTTGGTTTCGGTTTCGATTATAGCTGACGGATTCAAGTTATATATATTTATATATATATATATATATATATATATATATATATAAATATATATATATATATATATATATATATATATATATATATATATATATATATATATATAAATAAGAGCAAATAGTTAATAAAACATGTTTTATTAACTATTTGCTCTTATTATAACCTCTTCTCCTGCTTGGTTTTTTCGAGCTTTTACATCTGGCTGAGATAACTTTATAAATATTAATTCTTTAATATTTATAATATACTTTAGTTTTACCATCTTGGATCATTTTGGTAAATTTAATTGTAATTTTTATTTTATATGCATATATATATATATATATATATATATATATATATATATATATATATATATATAAACATATTTTTTTCATAAGTTTTGGTTTCGGTTTTGATTACAGCTGATGCACCCACATCATATAGATATATTTTTTTTATTTTTGAAATCGCAACTTTATAATATATAAAAATCGATAGAGCATCAACTCTATAATAATATATACAAAATATGCAAGAATTAAAATATCATATTTAAGCGTACTTTATGACAGGGCTATGCTGGGCGTCCCTGCTAGCTTCGATAAATATTTTTGCAATTTTAACAAAAGAGCTACAATAATATCAGAGCGTCTCCATTTACACTGAACATCTACAGAATGCCAACATCAATATATTACATATGAATCAGTCCCCTGTGGAATTTCCATAGGTCCCGCTTATATATATATTATACCATAGTACCTTTAACGTATATACATATGTGTGTCACAGTTTCCAGATTATAAATTATTCGATTGGGAGTATATAGATACACTAATTTAATCTTTGTAGTATGTTATCATATTCTATCATCCGTTTTAGTAAATAGGATCTCCTGATCACTGACGATGCAGTGTGAAAAAAAGAAATCAATTTTTTAAAAATTATGTCGCTTTTGGGTCATTTGTGAGACTAAAATATATCTTCTTGGTCTTCTGGCTAGGATCCAAGGGTAGTATCTGTTCTATCTAAAGATGGTATAATTTTATTGTGAGGTTCCTGTTCGCGCCGAGCGTCCATACCATGGAACTTTGTCACAAACTCCTATAATGATATTAGAGATAATATATTCTGACACTACATTAACCAGATTACTTAGATAAATATTTTTACAATTTTAACAAAAGGGCTACAATAATACAGCGGGTCTCCATTCACGCTGAACGTCCACAGGATGCCCAACAGCAATATATTACATATAAAAGGTGCTGTTGTGCAATTTCTACAGGTCACGTCACGCTAATATGAAAATAATCATATTATTATTAAATGGTTTAAACAAAATCCTTTCAACACTGATTGATTTTGTAGAAAAATGATTTACAACTATTTTTAAAATGACTCTGTGAGCTTAACCTTCCATTGTAGATATTGACTTGCTGCTCACCACAGCAAGATGTGACACAAGGTCTGAAGATGGGGATGTCAAGCCAGCACCCCTAAAAGAGGACCACTCTGGTTTAGCAAAAATTGCTTAGGCATCCATGTCTGCATTCCATGGTAAGGGCACCTCAGATAACAAGCAACTTGTCCCACCCGAAAGCTCGGTGGTAATGCCTGGGAAGGTGGACCTCCTAAGTAAAACCCAGGTGGTGTACCTCAGTTCCTGGCCCCACACCTGTTAGGCTGATTAAATTCTTCACTGGTATTTTCTACCCTGGTCTCCAAGCAACTGTACAGTTCTAACAAAAGGGCTGCAATAATATCGCGGGGTCTCCATTCAGGCTGAATGTTCACAGAATGCCCAGCAACAATATATCACATATGAAAGATACGGCTGAGGAATTTCCACAGGTCTCACTAGTAAAAATAGATAAAATACAAAAAACGTAACAACTCACCTGTCCTGCGTATTGATAATCATGGTTGAAATTAAACATTTCATAAGGATGTTTCATGCGGATGTTTGTCATTCCTGACGTCTTTTCCTCAATGTCAATTACAAGTAGATTTGATTGGCTCAGTCGCATGAGACGGCATTTGCCTGACACGCGATCAATTTTATAATTCACATCTGAAATGCAAAACAACAAATAATTATACAACAACATAATAGACAATCAAAAACGGGCAAAAGAATGGGTGTTTTATGCGAAATGGATGGTTAAATATAATTAAATTTGTGTTCATTTTTGCATTAAATACTAATCTTGCTTAATCTCTAACTGTGCATCAAATGGATACCATAATATTTCGTTTACTGCACGTATTATAACAAAGATACATACAAAGTTTCAGGCAAATCAATGCAGTAGTTTCAAAAAAGAAGTGGAACGGACAGACTAAGAGAAATATGAAAAAAATAAGTTCTGTGGGTTTGTTTGACGCCTTATTCATCCTCATTTATTATTCGGATAATCATGTTTGAAACACCAGTTCATCAGATCACTGAAGTTAAGCAACGTTGAGCCTGGCTAGTACCAGATGGGTGACCATTTGAAAATTCTAGGCGCTGTATGTGCTCTCCACTTATCTTGGCATTTGTTTCCAATCGTCCTGAACCTCCACTTTCCACTGGTATTTAACAATGTCGACTCAGGATAGGTGTGGTTGGGGATTTTGCCATAAAAATTCCATGCACTGGCATCCTTACAGTGAGTATCCATAGTCTGTTAGGACTGAAAGAAGCTACCATTTGTCCATGTATTTATGGGAATTTCTTTTTGGTTATTTTACTAAAACACGATTTCTTACTTTGAAACTCATATTTTTGGCTCATATTTTTGTAATAGTGCATCAACTCCTGTTACTCAGATTAAGTAGCAATACATTATTATTAAGATGCTTGAAATCTCGACCTTCTGTCTAGATTAATCCAAGGAATTTTAACCAACTATATCTCTTCATGGGACAACACTGTAAAAAAAAATGATTTTTTGACACAATGAAAAGAAGTCTGTCTGCAACATATATAACAGAGTTCATTTATTTTCCCCTCAAAATAACTCAAAATATAGCCATTTAAAAGCTAAATCCCTGGCAACAAAAGTGAGTACACCCATTCCAAAAAGTTATCAATATTAACATAAATGTCAACTCTTAATATTTCGTGTGGCCACCATCATTATCCAAAACTGCCTTTACTCTCCTGTGCATGGAGTTTACCAGAGCTTCACATGTAGCCACTGGAATACTCTTCCACTCTTCAATTACAACGTCGGGGAGCTGGTAGATATTTGAGACTTTGCGCACCTCCACCTTCTGCTTGAGGATGTCCCAAAGATGTTCTATTGGGTTCAAGTCTGGAGACATGCTTGGCCAGTCCATCACCTTTACCCTCAGCATCTTCAGTAAAGCAGTGGTTGTCTTGGATGCGTGTTTTGGGTAATTGTCATACTGGAACATTGCTCTGCGACCCAGTTTCTGAAGGGAGGGGATCATGCTCTGCTGGAGTTTTTGACAGTACGTGTTGGAGTTCATGTTTCCCTCAATGAAATGTAACTCTCCAATACCTGCAGAACTCATGCAGCCCCAGACCATGACATTCCCACCGCCATGTTGAGCATCATTCATTCATTTCAAATGAATCAGATGCCTATTGTTGGCATTCGTTTCCCTGATATCTTTCTAGTTTGAATTCTTTCCAGAAACACCTCTGCTGCTTCACAACTAATATTCCTAAATGAAAGTGTTTCTGTGGAACGAACTGGATTCGAAGTTGCGGCGCCTAGATTGCCAGTCTGTGTTGTTAACCATTTATCCACGATGATGATGATGATGATGATGATGATGATGATGATGATGATGATGATGATTCATGACATCTACCTGTATAAGTAAAAAGAAAAAAAATGAAAACTCACCCAAATTGAAATCATGAACCTCTGTTAGAAGTTCGCTTTCACCAGAATCTAAGTGCTTCCCATAATCCAACCGTACAAAGTGATTCCGTGTGTCAACCCAGACCTTCAAAAATGCCAAACATAGCTTATTAAAGAAAGAAAGCGAAATGTATTATATTATGACCCGGGCAACGTCGAGTATCCCGGGGAGAGAGATGGCTGACCGACATTTGAACTGGTGACAATGTTACTGAAATAAATTGTTTTGATAACGGAAAAATTAGACTGGAATTTAATGTCGAAATAATTAAGCCAGAAATATGTAAAACCAAAAAACCTTTAAAAGGATATTTTATAATATCAGCTTGAAATGTTTGGTTTGAATAAACAAATATACGTGACTAAAAGGCCAGGCAAGGATTTTGCTTACGTATATATATGATGTAACAAGTTTAGAGACACCTTAGAAAGTTAGAGTTGAGTTTCTAACGGGCGGCCGGGAGAGAGAGTCGAGAGACGGGATGGCACTCAGCAGGGGGCAAGATCTATAACTAAGATGGAGACAGGACTGTATCAGCATTTGACCTTTTGAAAATGGAAGCAACGTTTGGAATAAAGATTGCAAGAAAAGAAACCCGAGGTATGTTGTTCGTGGTAGAATTTTCGTTACAGCCTTCCATCCAACAAGAGCAAGGATGGGCCAAGTGGTTCTCTGATTGGCCGATTGTTGTAACGCCATAGAATGGTATTCGTCCCTTTTGTTGAAGGTATGTCTTCCTTTGTCTGACAAGAGACAAAATATTTATTCGTCTCTTATTTGTCGTTATATGCGAAAATATACCAGATATTGTTGTGTTTCTACCAGACACTTAGGACTCAGACGAAAAAGAAACACAAATATACAAGTCGGAGAACAATAAAAGTGTATTTAACTTCAAATAAATACAAATATAAAATAAGCAGTTTGCAAAACAATTGCGTTTGCGGCTTTTTAAGAAGTCCAAAAAAGTTCTTATTTTAACGCCTTCAGTTTGACGGCCCCATTCAAGTTCGGAAAGAAGAGAGATGAAATAATAAGTCTTTCCTCCACAGAGGTTTGAACGAAAAGAGAGTTTAAAGGGAATCTCTAGTCCCACGTAATAAATAGGTTGCCGTGATTGGTCGATGAGCCCACCTTTGGCTAATGAGACAAGGCCTTATTTAAAGTGTAAGGAAAGGAAATGAGAAGACGAAAAGGGAGGTAACTCTAGGTTTTTTATGTTGTTTTGTGACATTTTTAAGAACAAGCGATCACACGTAAATACTTGTATGAAGAACAGACGTAGATTCAATAAGACACTCGTTACATAGACACACACACACACACCCGCACACACACACACACACACACACACACACACACACATATATATATATATATATATATAAGAGCAAACAGTTAAACATGTTAAAAAACACTTTGAAATGAGTTAAAAACATATTTAATCTGAAAAGGATACACTAGATAAGTGGATAGTCCTTAATCCGCGGATTTTCAAAGAAATACTTTCCTTCTCATCAGAGGGTAGGAATTAGCAAAATGCGGGATCGGATTTTGCATGCAAAAGTATTTGATGAAACAACAAGTTAGTCAAAGATCTTACTTGATAACGAAAAAGTGAACCAGAGAGAATATGGTGAAGAAAAAGGTGAATACACGTGAATGGATAGTCTGGTGGAAGATAAATAATCCAGTGACGGTAAAATCTAAATATATAACTTCAAGAAAGTTAATTGAATTTCCATTTGCACAAGTAAAATATACAGAATATATACACACATCCACGGGAGTACAACATATATCTCCATTTTGATACCCCACTATCGAACAAATGCTATATAATCAGTTACTACCGCAACACAGATTTATTACAAAATAAACAACATTTTTTTATAATCTGTTTTTAATGTTTATGAAACCAAGTTTTTGTTTCAGCGTATTTAACTATTCTTGATAATAAGACATGTTCAATTAAAGGTTAAAAAGAGCAAAGACACATTTTTTTTACTGTTGAGACATAATTTCTGAAAATTAAAATCCACTCAAAGACAAAGGTTTAATGTGATTGGTAGATTGTCGATTAAATGATGAAGAATATTATGAGAAGATTGAAAGCAATAAATGAAATGAACAAAGTTTGATAATTTTACAACATTCAAAATTAAAATTACAACATTCAATATTAAAATTACAACATTCAATATTAAAATTACAACATTCAAAATTAAAATTACAACATTCAATATTAAAATTACAACATTCAATATTAAAATTACAACATTCAATATTAAAATTACAACATTCAAAATTAAAATTACAACATTCAATATTAAAATTACAACATTCAAAATTAAAATTACAACATTCAATATTAAAATTACAACATTCAATATTAAAATTACAACATTCAAAATTAAAATTACAACATTCAATATTAAAATTACAACATTCAATATTAAAATTACAACATTCAATATTAAAATTACAACATTCAAAATTAAAATTACAACATTCAATATTAAAATTACAACATTCAAAATTAAAATTACAACATTCAATATTAAAATTACAACATTCAATATTAAAATTAAAACATTCAAAATTAAAATTACAACATTCAAAATTAAAATTACAACATTCAGCATTCAAAACAGACTAGTCCGGCCGAAGGGGACATTTAATATCAAAAGTAAAAATAAACCAATGCGAACTAAACAGATAACATCAGTTCATTTTTATTTTTTTACTTGGAAGTTACCACTTATCAAGACCCGAAGGCCACTCGAGGATAATGGTTAATGAATGTAAGCTGATAATATAGTAATCGTTAATGGTGTAAATTGGATAGAATTTGATTATTAGGGAGTATGGCTAAACAAGAACTTGTTTACATTGGATTTGAATGCTACCATGTTGTATTCAACTGGGAAGCAGGCCAGCGGAACAGTGTTCCACAGACAGGCAGTTCTAGAAAAGAAGCTTTGTTCATGGAATCTGCGTTTGATTTAGGCACAGTTACAGAGTGGGGGGAATTGTTGATAATAGTTGTAGCTGCTTGAGTGCTTTTTGTGAAAGTTCGATAGAGTAGAGGCAGGCTCACAGCATGTTTCCTGTGTGAAAGAGGCTGTATGGAAGAGAAAAGGGCATCACCTACTACGTTTCGAAGAGGTTTTGAACTCTATCAAGGCTGGTTCGGATGCGCACAGCAGCTTCTGCCCAATGTGTCAGCAGTATTCCATTTTAGGGCATACCTAGCTCTTGTACAGATAGAGAATTGCATCAGCAGTGAAATACCTGCTGGAGCAGTAGAGTGATTCAATCATTTCTCCAGCGATCTTAGCAACAGATTTGATATGTGTGTTCCATTTCAGATCAGGAGTGAAGGTCAGTCTCAGAAGCTTGTCAAGGCATGGAGCTTCTTCAAGACGAGAGCCGTTCATTTCAATTGAGGCGTGATGGGGGATCAGAGCGATTATAATGAAAGAATAGAAGCTTGGTTCTCGATGCATTAAAATTAATCAGCCACCTTTTTCCCTATTGCACCACGTTCTCAAGATCAAATGAGAAAGAATCAGAAAGATATTGGGCATTGCTGGCCTTTGAAGTGTTGCCATAGATTATGGTGTCGTCTGCATAAATGTCTACGAATGATCTAAGAATGTGATTTGGGAGATCATTGATGAAGATCAGGAAGAGAGTTAGGCCCAGGTTGAAAGCCTAAGGGATGCTAGCATTATGAGCTTCTGATTTCTGCCCATCTAATAAAGGCATGTGCAAATTTACATAATGCTTAAGGCAATTTCGAACACTGTACATGTGCACTTTTCAACTAATTCAGAAGCTCTACTCTCTCAGTAAAAGTCCTCTCACACTATTCATCTACATTCTGTGCCAAGTTTTTTTTTTTTTCAATTTTCTACCCAAACAAAGCACAGTGCCACTTTGAAGTAGGGGGGGGGCTACTATCGGGGACATAAGTTGCAGGGATATTATGAAGGGAGATGAGTAACAAGATGTCTGTTCACATTACACTTGAACTTCTGTATGTCAGTACCGTTGGGGAAGCAGAATCCCGGAATGGAGTTCCAAAGTCTAGCAGTTCTGGGGAAGAAACTATTGGAGTAGAAAGCTTTCATACACCTAGGGATCTCTACTGTGAAGGGGTGGGATTTTGCTGCTTGTCAGGTTTGTCGGGGCTATTTATGTCGAGGGGGTACAGGTGCTTGTAATTCGTTAGAGCATTCACCATTAAAATACTTGTAGAACAGGCAGAGGGATGCAATTTTTCGTCGATGGGACAGGGGCTGAAGCCTAGTTGACAGTTCAGGATCTATCAGGTTGGCGACCCTCTTTTGAACCCTGTCCAGGAGTTGGAGACAAGTAGCAGAAGCACCAGCCCAAATATGACAACAATACTCCATACATGTGCGAATGGTTGCCTTATAGAGGTACAGGATACTTTCAGGTGTGAGTAGCTTTCTAGCACGGAAGAGAGAGCCCACCTTCTTCACAGCAGCCTTGGCAATGCTCTCGATATATCTATTCCAGTTCATGTTCCCTGTGATAATACATAACACAATAAGCACCGGTTTCTCTTCATAGTTTACAATACCATTTTACAAATTATAGAAGATCGTAAGTGACATAATATCAAGACTCTTGTTAAAAGAAACTACAATGCTGCATAAATATACTAATTCTTGTGAATTATTATTATTATTATTATTATTATTATTATTATTATTATTATTATTATTAATAATAATAATATTAATCTATAGATTAAGGAAAAAATTAAAAAATTTTGTATTTCTTGTCGAATAAATTTGTCGTAATTTTTTTACTTTACAGAATTTAATTCCAAATTTTCATTTATATATATATATATATATATATATATATATATATATATATATATACAGCAAAAATGGTAATTAGTAAAAACCTGAAGAAAGTGCTCAATACTATTGCGGAGGCAATATGTATATATTTTTATTACCGTTTTATCTCCTTAGTTACACATGTTTCGGTTACCGAATCATATGAACGATCCAATAATTTCATCATATATATATATATGTGTATGTGTGTGTGTGTGTGTGTGTGTGTGTGTGTGTGTGTGTGTGTGTGTGTGGAGAAAGAGAGACAAACAGACAGACAGACAAAGAGGAGGCGAGGCGTTATGTCTTCATGTTTTTATTTTTTATTTTTTTAAGTCTGAAAGCCAACTTTTATAATTTCTGCAGTTAACGGAGAGAAAAACTATTAAAAAATCTTTAATCGATATTTTGTTGAATGCATCGCTGTACCTGGTTTACAAGTATTTTAATGGAATTTGTTCAAATGAACTTATTACACTTGTGCCCCCTCGATATATATGGTCCTGATAAACTTGTTTGGCAATTATATAGAATTGTCACGTGTTAACCTTTTGACCAGGGAATAGCTGAATTGACAATGAGTTCAGCTCTAAGCTCCACATGACTCCGACCAACAAAACTAGAATCAGAAATACTATTTTCTAAAATGATAAATACAACTTTATTTACTTACTTATTATTATTATTATTTTTATTTTTATTTTTTTTTTACACAGTGATCACCACTTATCAAGGCCCGGAAGCCACTCAGGGATAAGGGTTTTTGATTTGGAAAACGAAGCATTGTTGTACTTCATCCCCAAAAGTTCGCTATTCGTAAAGAGGACATGGAATAGTTTCCAAGATTTCAGAAAATAAGTCATGTTTATGACATGTTAACTGTACCTATCTAGCGTTGCCCGGGAGTATTTTATTTTGAGAGAAAAAGAGAGAGAGAAAGAGAGAGAGAGAGAGAGAGAGAACGTGTGTGTGTGTGTGTGTGTGTGTGTGTGTGTGTGTGTGTGTGTGTGTGTGTGTGCAGTCACCACCAACCCTATTCAGGGTTTAACCAGCTTCCTCCGAAGGAGGAAGTTTCATCGGAGTATGAAATTCATAAGCGGTCCCCAGTCACATTTATATCCCCATTAGGGGAGATGACGCCGTTAGGTTTTTGCAACTTTTTGCAGGGAGGTGTCGACGTCCTCCTACATACAGCACCTGGTCTTCCCAAATGGGTCACCCATTTTAGTAATGACCAGGCTCAACATTGCTTAACTTTGGTGATCTGACGGGAACCGGTGTGTCAGCGTGATTATGCCGTACATAGAGAGAGAGAGCGTGAGAGAAAGGGAGAGACAATTAAATTGAATTATTATGGTATTGCTTAATTAATTGAACCATTCCAGTTGTATCTCCCTCGGCGTACGTATCCCCCCCCCAATAAACCCAGTTTGTAACAAAATCCCACCTCTTAACTCTAGAGGTCCCTAGATGCTGGAAAGCTTTCTACTTTAATAACTTCTTCCTTCAGACTACTAGACTTTGGAATTCCCTCCTTGTTAACTGTTTCCCTGACCGTACTGATGCGCAGATGTTTAAATATAATGAAAACTGACATCTCGCTCATCTCTCCTCAAACATAGTTTTGAATAGTAGCCTCGTTTTGGAGTGAAAGTGAGTAAAAAAATTTTAAACGGCGGTATTTTATGAATTGTGTTTTTTACGAATGTAGTCGTTCATAGTTAAGAATGTGTCTTACATTTTTGTAAACTCTATAAAGGAAAGATCAAGCGAACTTTATAAATGTTTCTATTTCTAAATTGTTAGATTCATAGTATATAGTCATGATAACTGTGTGCTTCTTTATTTATCCTGTGATTATATCACAGCTGTCAGTGGATAATTCTGAAATATAAAGAGTGAAACAATAAAATTGTTACCCTAAAAAAGACAACATGATTCCATTTCCGTTTGATGAAAACCAGATTTTGGGGAGGGTTTTGTTGCAGACCATTTACTAGTTCGCTAGTTGTGTACAAATACCAAGAGCGACAGGAGCCTTCTATCATGTCTGAAAGTGACACAATTGTTCAAGTAGTAAGATCGGAGATGCGCCGCTGTACAACTCATGCTCTTTATCGATCCAAGTTATGACCACACGACCATTGCCAATGCAAATCCGGACAGCCCAATGCTTGAAGGCACAACTAAACAAAGTTTCCGGCCACGGTTATGTCTTTCGTGCGGTTTAAGTGAGGGCCACATAATGCCACCTTATATCTCTGAACCAAAGTGTACCTGGATGTGCTGAAGAGTGTCGTGATCCCTTAGTGAAATCAGGTGACCGCTGGCAGACCTTTGGTGTGGCAGCAGGACTCGGCGCCGGTCCACAAGTCCAAAAACACCCAGGTTTCAGAAGGAAGGAGTGCTATGACTTTGTACCCTTCTCTCACTGCTCCCTTTCCTCCCCCGACCTCAACCCGCTGGACTACTTCGTTGGGTCATACGTCAAGAATATCACAAACCAAAGCCAGCCTGATCGCCGCCATCTGCGGAGTATTCACTGAGCTCCCACCGGTGCTTGGTGCTTGTGGAAAAGGCATGTTCTCAGTTCTGGATATGTATCAAAGCGGTGATTGAGGCTGAAGGCGGCTACAGTGAATAGATGTGAGCTCTACTACATAATCAAGTTACCTGAATTGTTTTGTTTTTTTTTCAAGAAAAGTTTTAAAATAAAGCTGTAGTGTTGTTTTCTTTAAGGTGACAAATTTATTTATTATCCCACTCTGTACAAAATATAAAGTGAAATAAATTTTGTTAAAATAACAGATGTTCTCAAATGACACACCTGAATAAAACCTATATCATATTTCTATCAGTCTATCTGTCCATCTGTCTGCCTGCCCATTCCACTTTGGCTAAAATTTGTATGGATCTTTGTTATGATAAGGTGCAGCGAACTAAGTATTGTGGTATCTGTTCACTCCACAGAGATTAATAGGGATCAATAGAGATTAGTATTTAATGCAAAAATGAACACATATTCAGCCATCAATTTGACATAAAGTACTTATTCTAAATCAACGGGTTATAACTTTTGCCCGTTTTTAAAGAACTTAAATATCCAGTACTATTACTATTAACTATTAATATTAATTATTACTATTAACTATTACTATTAACTGCTAATATTAACTATTAAGTAATAACTTAACACTACATTTGAAAACAACTTTGAGGCTAAAATCTGAAACCATCACCGAAACGTGGCATCCTTGTGCCTGTTTGCAACTATTTAAATGGCATATGCTCTGACGAACTCCGAGCACTAGTACCCCGTCAACGACAATACCCTCAACAAACCTGACAAGCAGCAAAATCCCACCCCTATACTGTAGAGATATCTAGATGAGTAAAGCCTTCTACTCTAATAAGTTTTTTGTTCGGACTGCTGCACTTTGGAATTCCCTCCTGGGCCCCTGTTTCCCTGACTGTATTGACATGCAGAAATTCAAGTGTAATGTGAACAGACATCTTGCTGCCCAATTCCATAAATAGTATCCCTGCAAATCTGGTCCCAAAATAGTAACCCCTTAAGACTAAGTGGCTCTGTGCCTTGTGTGAGGTGAAACAATAATAAGTAAAAATAAAAGACTCAAATGATTGAGAATAAAAAATTGTAATTACGTTCATTGAAAAGATGACTTCAGTTTCAGGAGAGCTGAATTCCACTTTGTAAGAAACTTGATCAGAAATTGTAGGAATTTGTTTGCTCGATTTGCGATTTGGACAGTAGGCGCCCTCTGGAGTCTGGAAAGAAAGAAAGAAAGAAAGAAAGAAAGAAAGGAAAGCATTGCTTCTTTTTCGCTTCTAAACTGAACGTTTATTTTAAAAAATCATAAGATAAAAATATATCATTTAAAATGTGGCTAGAACGTAAAAAAACATCTAAATATTAATTTACTTGTCACAAAAAACCATCATCATCGCAAACATTAATTTATGAGAAACGAATTACCCCCCCCCTTACAGTCGCTCTTTATCAATTAAAAATCATTAAAACCATTTCCTCTCCAAAATAAAAAAAAAATGGCTGTCTGTTTACATTTTCAAACTGGCTATTTTATTTTATAATTTAAAAAAACAAAGTTATGTTGAGAAGAGACTGTAAGTTTTCTTTTATTATAGTTTTTTGGTAAAATCCATTGAAAGCGGTCGGTGGTTCTATGAGAAAATAAAGCTGTGTACGCATTATAAATGTTTCTTTTCTGTGTCTTACGTTTAGTACATTAGGGGTCATTTCGAGTTAAAAGTTTATTTACTGCACTCATCTGGACTAGAGAAAATCATGATTTAAATGTGTGTGTCTCGTCTAAATTAACTAACGATAAATATCTAATATGGCTGACAAGACGGGTGATCAAAAAATCAGATCGAGCGTACCGCGTACCGGAAAACGAAATGAGACTAACGAAATGAGACCTCATTTGATCTCATTGCGGTTTCCGGTACGCTTGATCTGACTTTTTGATCACCCGTCTTGTCGGCCATATAAGAGAATTATCGCTAGTTATTTAGACGAGACATACACATTTAAATCATGATTTTCTCTAATCCAGATGAGTGCAGTAAATAAACTTTTAACTCGAAATGACTCCTAATGTACTAATGTATAACATAAGACACAGAAAAGAAACATTTATAATGCGTACACAGCTTTATTTTCTCATAGAACCACCGACCGCTTTCAATGGATTTTACCAGTTTTTTTTTAATTAAAAAAATGTGCAAGTGAATTGACATCTGTTCCTATATAATCTATCTAAAAAAATTAGAAAACAAAGCAAAAGCAAAACAATGTGTCGTGAATTTTCATTGGAAAAAAATCTAAATTTTTTAAGTCATTTGTTTTTAGCTTTAAAGGGTTAAAAAAAGAATTTGCTACAAATTATTTTAAATTCGTCGTTTATTTTATTTTTTTATTCATTTCATTTGCAGCAGCAATAATAATAATAATAATAATAATAATAATAATAATAATAATAATAATTAAAAAAAAAAAAAATTATTAATATATTAATATGATAGCGTGTGTGTTATTTATTTTGTGTGTTATGCTTACATCTGAATGACTGTCATTTGTTATGGACTTACATTTCTTGTAATAAATAATTTTACTAAGAATTCTTCATAAGTTTTGGGTTTGGTTTCGATTTTAGCTGATGGCACATAAGTCATTTATTTTTTATAAATAATTTTACCAAAAATTCGTCATAAGTTTTGGTTTCAGCTTCAATTATAACTGATGGCACTTAAGTCATCTATATTTTTAATAAATAATTTAACCAAGAATTCTTCATAAGTTTTGATTTGGGTTTCAATTACAGCTGATGGCACTCAAGTAATTTATTTTTTTATAAATACTTTTACCAAGAATTCTTCATAAGTTTTAGTTTCGGTTTCCATTATAGCTGAAGGAACTCAAGTTATATATATATATATATATATATATATATATATATATATATATATATATATATATATATATATATATATATATATTAGTTTTGGTTTCGGTTTCGGTGCAAGCTGATGCACCCAAGTCATATGGATATATATTTTTTATTTTTGAAATCGCAACTTTATAATATATGAGAATTAGTAGAACATCAACTCTATAATATATAAGAAATCTGCAAGAAGTAAAATATCATATTTAAGACTTTGCTATGCTGACCGTCCCTTTTAACTTAGATAAATACTTTTGAAGTTTTAACAAAAAAGCTACAATAATATCAGAGCGTCTCCATTTATGCTGAACATCTACAAAATGCCAACATCAATATATTATATATGAATGAGTCCTCTGTGAAATTTCCACAAATCCTGCTAGTTATTATTATTATTAATTATTATTAATTATTATTATTATTATTATTATTACTACTACTAGTAACAGTAGTAGAAACATCAATATTCCAATACTGTTCATTCCATTAATATTAACTGGAGTTTTCCAGTTAATTTTCCTTGAATCTATGTGAGTATATATATATATATATATATATATATATATATATATATATATATATATATATGTAGAGAGAGAGAGAGAGAGAGAGAGAGAGAGAGAGAGAGAGAGAGAGAGAGATAGGTAGGTTGGTTTGTTGTTTTTGTTTTACGGCATATCAACCCTTTTCGGATTATTTAATGCTGAATCCAAAAATTTTGAAGAAAAAATTTTTAATAGAATATATTTGTTGTTTTCAAGTCGGTTTCTATTTAACCCATAGTTGGAACCCTAACAGGTACTACCACTCTGGGTCAGAGTGGACCTGGGAGCAATGGTAATTAAAGGGTGGCTCCACACTCCCCAAAGCCTGGATATAGTTTAAGGTCATATCCAGGACCAGAGATAGGTAGATAGATATAGATATATATATATACATATACATACACACATATATATATATACATGCATATATATTGAGTAAAATAATTGATAATTTATAATTAAAATTAAAAATGAAAAAATTAAAAATCGGTTTCACAAAGAAACTTTCTCAATAAAAACATCGTTTCCGAAACGATCGTACAATTTACTGATTTTTAATTTTTTAATTTTTAATGTTAATTATAAATTATCAATCATTTTACTCAATATCAAAATAGCTCTAGGATATCTATGCCTATCGCGCTTATTATATATCTGCATTAGAACGAGAACTGTTTTCTTTTAATTGTATTAATGCATTTACTAATACATTAAAATAAACTCTGATCTTTAGACTCTCGTTCTAATCCCCTTAAAAAATATATAGATATATATACGAGTGTCATTCCAAAGACAAAGCCTCATTATTTTTTTAACTCAAAAAGTTGAAGAGCTACAAAGACAGGAGGGTACCAATCAAACGATCAAGCTTTGTGCTCCAGAATTTATTTTTCTACATGGTCACCACCATTCTCAATGCACTTTTGCCAGCATCTTTTGATACCTCAGTTGTAAAAGTCTTTGTCACTCACATTTCCGTCACCACTCTGACGTATATATATACATATGTTCAACCACTCTGGATTATCTAATGTCTGCTCCCGAATTGTGCATTTATTGGTTATTAATTCCTTTCAATTGTTTAGTGGCATGGAGGTAAAGGCTTGGCTAATGGAGTCAAACCCGTTCCTTACCCTCCCTATAGTCCAGATCTTGCTCCTGGTGACTTTTGGTGATTCCCTTGCTGTTAACCTCATTTAAATTTGGGGTTTTTGATACTGTGCAGCTATAAACTACATTTTTTATTTTGTATTATAACAAAAACAATATATATATGTTCAACCACTTTGGATTATCTACTGTCTGTTCCCCAATTGGGCGTTTATTGGTTATTAATTCCTTTCATTCTTATGGCAATTGTTTAGTGGCATGGAAGTAAAGGCTTAGCGAATGGAGTCAAATGTGGCTCAGATAGTTCTTTACCCTCCCTATAGCTCAGACCTTGCTCCCAATGACTTTTGGTGATTCCCTAAGTTCAAGGAAAGCTTTAGAGATTGTCGTTATGAGAAAATTAAGGAGATGAAAGAGGTTGTGATGAGGGTCACATACAAGAGGACTTCAGTAGATCTTCCAGAAGTTGTTGGAATGGTACATTAGAGCCGGAGGAGATTACTTCGAATGGGACTTGAGTTTCATGTGTGTACTATCAAGAATCAGAACTTACTTGAAAAACACTTTCGTCAGGAATATCATCCAGAAAATCATAATAATCGTAAACGATTTTGGAGGAAGCACCCATTACTTGCACTTGAACTGGAACTTGGTACAGCTTGTATTTGTTTAGCCAAACTTTTGCATCTGTTTTTGCAGAAAGGAAAAGGAGGTGAAAAAAAGAGATAAAGAAAGAAACGGTTTTAAAAAAGATTAAAAAAGAAACGATTTTTAAAAAAGAAAAACAAGAAGTGTTGTTAAAAAGAGAACTAAATTGGAATGTATTAATACATATTTCTTTATAATCAATTAAAAATTTCTTTATAATCAATTAAAAACTACAATTCAAAAACAAACAAACAAAAGAACACTCTTTTATTTTGATATTGCTCTATTTTGGTCAGGGGTAAACCAACATTCTTGAAATCTCTGTCCATTTTGATAACAAACACATTTTTTAAATCATTTAAAATTTTAATTACTACAAATAGCATTACGGGTTTGATAATCTCTGAAAAGAAACGCAAAATATATGATAAAAACGTTGCAGTTTTTTCCTCTCTGGACCAAAATACCATAAGTTTACAACAACAGATGCCACATACAAATTTCTATTAGTCACTATCTTATGTAACTTTATAAAGAGTTTTCTTACAAAACCAGGTGTTCAAATAAAATCCTAGATTCCATCCAAGAAGCTACACCAGCACTATCGCATTAACCTACAGAGAAAGTAGTCCCGATTTTCCCCCCTATTGCTGAAGTCCTCCTACGGATCTCTATAAACACTACAGCGATTTATACACATGGCATGGATATTGTGGTTACACACTTCTTAACTGATTCATTAACCCACTTGTTAAATTCCCGTCCGTTGATTTGAAAAATAATAACTTCTCCCTTACAACATTCCTGCTATTCTAATTAGCTTAGGTCAGACCGATCCCTTATTCCAGAATACAATTGTATAGACTTAAAGAACATGCACACAAACTGTTATCTAATATGGCAACTAGCGATACAGGAGGCCAGAGTTTTACATTAAATAAAGCGATTACTGAGTTATTTGCTTCTCGCTACCTTTTCCTCTCCATCACTCTCTCTTTCTCTCTCTGTCTCTCTCTCTCTTGCTCTTTCTAAATGTGTTTAGAGGGAGAGATAGATCGATAGTCAGATCAAGAGACAGTGCCACAGTTATATCTGTTTTGTTTACATTTGAAAACTGTACCGAAATGAGAGAGAGAGAGAGAGAGAGAGAGAGAGAGAGAGAAAGAGACAGAGAGAACGAGAGTGAGAGACAGACAGATAGTCAAACTCTCGCTTTCTGTAAATGGGTTTAGGGGAGGGAAAGAAAGTGAGAGGAAGAGAGATAGACAGGGATAGAGTCAGATCAAGAGACAGAGCGACAGTTATATCTGTTTTGTTTACAGTCGAAAACTGTACCAAAAGGAAAGAGAGAGAGAGAGAGAGAGAGAGAGAGAGAGAGAAATAGACAGTGAGAGAGAGATTAAATCATCGTATCGGAAAAGAGAGAGAGAGAAAAAGAAAGAGAGAGATTAAAACAATGTAACGGATTGACCTCATTTCATTAAAACGTCATTATTTGCTTTAAATAGAAAAAACAAGACGTTATTTCAATGCCGAAACTTTGAGACAAACTATTTTTGGTTGCAGAGCCCCGTAAGTAACCAGTGAACATTACTACAGCTTTGACGGCTAAATGGATGTTTTTTTTGTTTTTTCCCCCTCTCTTCGTCCGACATGCCTACTGCCTCTCTTTTTTTTTTCTTTTTCCCCTCGCTGCTATTTATTTTACTCAATACCCTAACCCTAAACCACCTCTCTCTGCTCGTTCTTGACATTCCAATAGCCGGAGTATGAGGAGTTGCAGGTGTCTATTCTGAAAGCCGTTCGTAACATGAGGAGGTTGGGTGTTGGGAAGCAGCAGGAGATATTTTATATGTGTTTCGGAATAGAGGATTACAGCAATAGAAGGAATAGAAAGTTCTTGAATATAAAAAGCTCTTGTAGAGCAAAGGAAAAGTCTTTAGTCGAGATATAGAAGAGTTCTGATGTCGACAGTTTTAGTTCCATGCATCGCATGAGTCTGAAATATCGTATCAAAACTTCTCCGCTCAATTATATGAATTATATTTTCTTAATCAAAAGTTATTAAACTTTTAATTACCAAAGCCATGAATAAGTAATTGCGACCTGGTAGACCAACACAAAACCTACCTTAAAAAAACTTGTTTGCTAGAGTTTATCGGGTGTGCTGAAAACGAATATCGCATTTAAAATTCATAAAAGTAAGTATATTTTCAGTATCGTGTAAACTAGTTACCGGCCCTAATTTTAAACGCGATATTCATCTTCAGCACACCCACACACTCCTGGAAAACAAGTTTTTTAAGATGGATTTTGTGTTGGTCTCCATTAGAAAGAAATTGACAGAATGTTTAAATGTTGTACGCACGCGCGTGTATGTGTGTGTGTGTATGTTGCGATGGATTTTAGTCATCTTTTTAGTACCAACAGGCCCCCGATGAGGCACTGTTGCATCCATGCTGTCAGTTCTGGGTTCAAGTACGGAAGAGAGAAAAAGAGAGATAAATGTCTGGGTTAAACCTTTTTATTTACTTCGTCACGTGCTCAACTCGCCTGAGAAATGACGTATGATTGGGCAAGCTGGGAGGTAAGGTGCGTACCTGCACCAATCAGCTTTAAGCTTGTAAATGAAAGATATTTAACATCTTTGCTGGTGACGTCACTCATCACACATTTTGTATCCAATGAAGATTAAGATCCATCAGGGGGAAAAAAATCTTTCCACCATTCATCAATAAGAGTCATTGTCAAAATATACCTGAAGAAGGTTGGAGGTTACATCGGCCGAAATGTTGTGAGAATAGCTCTCTAGATTAGAAGAGTTGTTCGAACAGGCGAAATAATACATAAGTTCAGCCATATTTCCCAAATTAAACCCCTCAGTTGCTTGTGAAAATCTATATTATCTTTCTCTTTGTCCGTTCCACTTTTTTCTTAGAAACTACTGGCTGAAATTTGGTAAGGGCCTTCCTTATATTTTTTTATTGGTTTTATTTGTTAATAAGATATATACAGGGGGGTCCCAAAAGAAGCTGACGGATTTTAAATTTGATTAACTTCCCTAATATTTCAATTATGCTTACCAATTTTCATGCGTAGGTAGATGAGCCTCTCCGTGATCTTCTGAGATATATAGTGTACTTATTCTAATTTTATTTACACAACTTAATCAAGGGTATGTTTTCCACAAGGTTTAATTTTAGTTATGAAAAATGATGTTACTCAAATGTCCACCAATTTCGATTACTTCATCCGCCGTTACTCCACACCATACTGTACATTTTTGAGGGTGTAATTGCCGTTGTGCTGTTGCGTGGGGATTTTCTGATCCCCAAATCCTGCAATTTTGCTTATTTATGAACCCATTCAGATGAAAATGGGCCTCGTCGGACATAATGAGGTTTTTGAGAAAGTTTGGATCCCCATTGGCCAAATCTTGGAATTGCATGGCGAATCCCAGCCTTTTTTCTGGATCGTTTGGATAAAGCTCTTGCACAAATTGAATTTTATATGGAAATTTGCCCTCTTTGTGAAGCATTCTGTGAAGAGATGATCGAGAGACCCCAATTTTACGATCTCCTTCTTACTGATGTGGATGGATCTTCGGCCACAATCTCTGCTAATCTCTGACGATTCTCATCACTTCTTGCCGTACGGTGTCTACCAGATTTAGGGAGGTCACATACAGACCCTTGCTCATGAAATCGAGCCACCATAGCTTTTATTGCATTGGGACTAGGGGAATTTCTTGTGTTGAAATTCTCTTTGAGGTTTTTTTTTTTTACATGGAAGTCACCACTTATCAAGGCCCAGAGGCAACTCGGGGATAAGGGTTATTGTGTGTACAGTAATCAATGGGACAATATCGTAGTAATCGTTAATAATGGAGATTTGATAACGTGTCTTACTTAAGGGGGCGGTTTATCAGGAGTTTGTTTATGTTGGACTTGAAGACATCCAAGTTGTAGTCAGGTGGGAAACAGGCAAACAGAACAAAGTTCCACAAGCGTGCACTTCTAAGAAAGAAGCTTTGCTCATGGAATTTACGTTTTTATTTAGGCACAGATAAAGAGTGGGGAAAATTATTGACAGTGATTTCAGCTAGACGGATGTTTTTCATGAAAGATTAGCAAGGGGGGACCAGAGATTGAAGCTCAGACGACCACTTCCCATGGAAATAACGATAAAACAAAGACAGGCTCGCAACGTCTCTCCTGTGGGAGAGAGGTTGCAGGGTAGAGAAAAGGGCATCCCTCACTAGGCTACAAAGTATTTTGCACTCTTCAAGGCAGGATAGGCTGTTTTTAGTAGCTCCTGCCCAGATATGGCAGCAGTACTCCATCCTTGGACGTATGTGACTTTTATATAGGTAGAGAATTGCATCAGCAGTGAGATATCTACTGGAGCGGTAGAAGAATCCCAACATTTTTCTGGCGACCTTGGCAACAGATTTGATGTACGTGTTCCATTTCAAATCAGGAGTAAAGGTCAATCCCAGAAGCTTGCTAAAACATGGAGCCTCTCCAAGATGAGAGCCATCCATTTCAATTGATGCCAGATGGGGATCAGAGCGTTGATGATGTAAAGATAGGATCTTGGTTTTAGATGCATTAAAAGTAACCAGTAAAGTTTCTGATATTGACTCATTCAACCGAAAATACGACTTTACAATAAATATACACTCCTCAGTAGTGTAACGACTCATGATGACCTTGGAAAGGTTACTCTCGATAGTCTGAAAAAATAAAAGAAAAATATAAAAAATTAAGAAAGTTGTGAATTGTTTTTAACCATCAGCTTCTTTTGGGACACCCTGTATTTTCATTGGTTTGAGTAGTCTATCAAATATATATTTTATTGGTTAAATTTTTAATAAGGTATATAATTCGTTTGTGTTTTTATTATCCAATATATTGAACAAATTTTTAATAAGGTATATATATTGTCTTAATTTTATATCGGGCACATATCTTTACTGTTTTAATGTTTTTAATAAGGTAACTTTTTAATAGGTTGATGTTTTAATATATTTTCATTAATTGAATTTTTAAATAAGGTATATATTTATAGTGGTTTGATATTTTCATTGGTTTAATTCTGTACTAACATATATTTTTATAAGATATATTATTTTTATTGGTTTAATTTTTAATAAAGTATATATTTTCATTACTTTCATTTTTATTAACGGATATATTTCTGCTGGTTTAATTCTTTAATAAGGCAATATTTTAATTGGTTTATATTTATAATAAACTATATATTTTCATTGAGTTACATTTTTATAAGGTATTCATTCCTATTAGTTTAATTTTTTAAGGCAGATATTTTAATTGGTTTGTTTAATTAATATCTACATCTTCCTTGGTTTACTTTTAAATAAGGTATATATTTCACTAGTTTATTTTTAATAAGGTGCATTTTTATATTACTTTAATTATTTTAATATATATATATATTCACAACGGTTTTATTATTTACTCAAATTTTGTATTTTCATTGGTTTAATTTTTTAATATGGTATATATTTTCATTGGTTTAATTTTTTAATATGGTATATATTTTCATTGGTTTAATTTTTTAATATGGTATATCTTTTCATTGGTTTAATTTTTTAATATGGTATGTATTTTCATTGGTTTAATTTTTTAATATGGTATATAATTTCATTGATTTAATTTTTTAATATGGTATATATATTCATTGGTTTAATTTTTTAATATGGTATATATTTTCATTGGTTTAATTTTTTAATATGGTATGTATTTTCATTGGTTTAATTTTTTGATATGGTATATAATTTCATTGATTTAATTTTTTAATATGGTATATATTTTCATTAGTTTAATTTTTTAATATGGTATATATTTTCACTAGTTTATTTTTTAACTAGCAGTTCAGTCCGGCTTTGCTCAGGCTCTATGCACTGTTTATAACTTTATGTGAATATGTTTATATAAATTAAAAGGTTTGACTCATGTCCAGGTAACCTACATCTAAAATTTCAAATGTCTAGACCCAAAATTCGAGAAGTTAGGTAGAGTCTGCAAGAATCAACTCTTTCAACTTTGACCTCTTGCCAGACAAATATTCGCCCCAAAACTGATTAAAAAGCTTACTGCATGTCTGAATACCCTTTATGTAAAATTTCAAATATTTAGACCCAAAAATGGCTGAATAGTTTGTTAAGGTCAATTTGTTTTAACTTTGATCTCTTGGCAGCCAAATTTTCGGCCAAAAACCGATTAAAAAGCTTGCCCTCTGTCTGAATACACTTCATGCAAAATTTCAAATGTTTAGACCAGAAATTGGCTGAGTAATTTTGTAGAGACCGTAGAGGTCAATTTTTTTTAACTTTGACCCCTATTTTGACCCCTTATCATTTATTGTTTTGGGGCTCAAATCAAATTAAAAAGTTTTATCCATGTCCAAGTAACCTACATTTAAAATTTCAAGTGTTTAGACCAAAAATTGGCGGGGGAGTTTGGTAGAGTTTTCAAAGGTCAAATCGTTGAACTTTGGCCTCTTGACAGTCAAATTTATGGCCAAAAACCGATTAAAAACATTTCTCCAAATTTCAATACTCCTTATGTCAAATCTCGAGTCTGCAAACTGAAAATTGACAGAGTAGTTTGGTAGGGAAATGTACACACAGAGACACGCACACAGACAGAAAATTTCACCTTTATACATATATAGATAATATATATATTTTCAGTAGTTTCTTTTGTAATAAGTTATATATTTTCAAACTGTAGTGTTTATATCGACAGGCATCACACCAAAACATCAAGGAGGATGGAAAGACGAAGAAAAAAAAGGCACTAGCTAAACTTCCACTGGATAAGTGCAAAGAGAGCTGAGACATTAGGCAAACTTATTACTACTCAAATTCCAAGTCAATGATAAACGGCTGTTGTGATGATGCAAATTCGTTTGCAAAGGTAATTGAAAGAAGTGGAGAGTACTGGAAATCTGGTGATTGTTGTCAGTGAGTAATCTTTGATGATGACCTTTATGAGAACTCCTAGTGAGTGTCGCATGTTGAAGCTGTGCACACATGCACACACACACACACACACACACACACACACACACACACACACACACACACGACAGTCAGTAACCAAAACACACTGAATGATTTGAGGTGGAGCTGTCAAAACTGATGTTACCGGTGGTGAAAAGTCAGGTATTTGACCCTTACAGCTGCTGCGGTTGGAACACCTGTCAGAAAACAGGTCACACACACACACACACACACACACACACACACACACTACTACTACTACTACTACTACTACTACTACTACTACTAACAACAACAACAACAACAACAACAACAACAACAACAACAACAACAATAATAGAGCCAAATCAGCAACATTTATCATCGTGATTGTTTTGTCACTGTAATATTGATGTTAAAATAATATTAATCGCAAACATAACTCACCGGAATAGAAATAATCGACTGTAAAGTTGGCCCCATTTATAAGCACATCAGCTTTCCAATGATTGACTGGGATCCCTCGAATCGGTTTTGCGTGTGGCATATAAACCTGACAATATGTAAATAAAAATATGTTAAATAAACTTTAAAATATTGATTTGAAAACCTTTTTCTTTTTTTCATTATTTTAGCAAGAATTGATTACATTTACTTTATCTTCGTAATCTTTAATCATTTTTATTAACACAAGATTTATTGGAGGAAAAGAAAGCCGTAGTTACTTCCCTTGCATTGGGAGGGAAACCGTATTATACTGGAAGAATGTTAAGATTATAAAAATGTAAGTAACATCCACTCCATAATAAAGACCAATGAGTATTTACTTGTACACACACACACACACACACACACACACACACACACACACACACACACATGTATATATATATATGTATACATATAGAGAAAGAGAGAGAATAAATGACAGAAAGTTATATTCCAAAATTCATCATGTTGACCATCTTATAATTTATTCCTTTAATTCAGTTGACTTTAGTCAATATAATAATTTATTCCTTTAATTCAGTTGACTTAAATCAACTGAATTAAAGGAATAAGTTATAAGATGGTCAACATCATGAATTTTGGAATATAACTTTTTGTCATTTATTCTCTATATTGCTCTGTAATTACATTGAGCTTCTTAAATAAGGATTGAGATATATTATAAGAAAATATATTTCTACAGAAATATATATATATATATATATATAATGTCATCTACAGATAAACTGGTTTGCTATAGCACAGCTCTTTAGTTCAGCTAGACTAGCACCTATACCAAGCCAAGAAGGCGAACAACAATATCTAGTTGATAACCGACATCTCTTACTAGTAAGATACGGGATAGGCACTTGTAAATGATATTGACACAGTCTTTATATAAACATTTACTTTATTCAATTTGCTTATTTACGAAGAGCTTTGCATTACGCTAAGTAGTAGCAGACGATAGCATTTACAAGTGCTCAATCAAAGAATAGAGGATGCTTATATATATATTAGGTTGACAAGAAAGTTCTTGCAGGATTTTAATTTTGGATTTCAAATGATGTATTTTCAAATATTTTCAAATATTTTCAAATGATAGTGTATAAAGGAGACTCAAAATTGAAATAATGAATATACAGGAATGGTTGTAGAATCCGATGAATACTTCATATGCTCTGTATATTCCAAAATGAATTGCATTCTTTTTAAGAGCATATTCCAAGCTGGAAAGTAAAATATAAGTCATGTATTTTTGGTAATCCACTATTTTCAGTGTGGTGGAATCCGTTGAAAACTCCTTTAAATAACTCGATATTCATTCAGGCAACATGCTGGAATAAATTAAATGAAAAGCAGCTTTTTATGTACTTTTTGTCGATAAATTTCTTTTGTAGTTAATTTATAGAAATTAATATATATTTTTTTCCTGTAGTGAAGTTTTTAAAGGTGTTTTAATTATAATGTTGAATGATAAAGAATGAAGGAAATAAATTCTCAAATGCTATTAGTTGGATTAGAGTGGATGTCGAACTAAAGGTTATTATATATCTAGGCTTAATCTGCTGCTCATAGGGGAATTTGATGTACATGCAGGGTTAAGTACAAGTTGGTATAGAAGCAGTTAGATCTATCTATATAACAATCTATATATCTATATTCACACACACACACACACACACACACACACACACACACACACACACACACACACACACACACACACACACACACACACACACACACATAGCAGAACCCATTCATTTAAAAATCGTCCCCAAACAGTAATATGTACGCTTTGAAATAAATTAAATTAAACCAGATTACACTACTCTGACAAACGTAACGATCAGACTTCATCTCAGCACATTAGATTACTTTAACAGATTCTCACACTAATAAAAACTCAATAACCCCTCTCATTAATATCAGAATTAAACTCTAATCAATGAACAATTCGCCCCAAATTAAATTAAATTAACGTTTTTCATTCCTTCCGTGTGCATTAATCCATTTCATAATTAGACCTACCTTTTTAAGTCACTTAAATTATAAGTCCTCCGAGTAATTCAAAATTCTAGATTCTTGCATGTTTTTATTTCCTGGAATCGGAATCGCTTTAATGTGAGTTGTCCACCCCCTCCCCTCCGTACACACTCCCATCAAAAATATTCATTAAAACCCAGCAAATAAAAGGTCACCACAAATAAAATTTGACCAAAACCTAACACCTAAATCTCCCCAAGGAAACTAAATACCTTTAATATATACTATGCCAACCGACACAGATGTAGCCTTCCCTTTACCCTCCTCATCCTCTTTACTCAATCTTCTTATTCTTCCTCTTCCTTTTCTCCTTAAACTAGCTAAAATAAATAAATCATTCATTCACTGATAAAAAGGTTACTGGTAAGTGACGTTTTTAGAGCATTAAATCTGATCCATAGTCACTAGCACCAATTTAGAAAAGAATCCCTGATCTTTTATTTCTTCTTAAGACTGCTTATGCCTTTTTTAAACATTTTCTAAAAATCAAAATGAAAATGGATTCGGATCAAAATTTGAATAAGCATTCTAGACATAAGGTTTAGTATCATTGATTTTTTATATCATATAAAAATGGTGAAAAACTGATCTGTGAATTAATTTTACCTGTTCTGGGACGGGTATTCTTTTAGTTTTGGAAACGGCACTAACCCTATGTGGGTTTAGTCGGCTTCCTCCAGAGGAGAAAATTCCATGGGAGTATGAAATTCATAAGCAGTCCCCAGTTGCATGCATATCCCCGTTAGATGACAACATTAGGTTTTTGCAACTCTTACAGGGAGGTGTAAATGTCCTCCTACATATAGCGCCTGGTATTACCAAATTAGTCACTCATCTGGTATTGACCAGGCTCAACATTGCTAAACTTCGATGATCTAACGAGAACAGGTGTGTGAACATGATTATGTCATACTAGTTCAAGTTTTATATGAATATGGACATTAATATGAACACTGGAGAAGCATAATTTTTTCTGCCTTGTTTTTTTACAGGAAGGGCACATTCGTGCTTGAAAGAAAATAGCAAATTTGAATTGGTATTTCACCTCTTTTGATTTGGTGGCTTGTCTGAGCAACCATGACGGATTAAAGAAGCTTGAAAGAACCATATCTTGTGCAAGTTGCTCAACTGTGCATGTGTAAACCGGAAGTTTGTGGCTGATTGATTCTGAAACAACGAAAAAAAATAAGGATAAGTTGCAATCAATATGAGTAAAATAAATAATCAAAACGAGTAGCACCCGTGGAAGTTCCATCATAGTTGAAAATTTTTAAGACACGTTATAAATAAAAAATAAAATAAAACAAATAACAATGAATTTAAAACAATTTTTTAGCAAATTCTTTTTTTTTTAACTTTTTAAAGCTTAAAAAAATTAATTTAAACATTTAGATTCGTTCAAAGAACATTCAACGCATTGTTTCTTTTGTTTTCTTTTGTTTTGTTTTGTAATAATTTTTTATATAAATTATAAAGTCCATTCACTTGCACATTTTTTTTTTAATTTTAAAAAGAAACAATGATTAAAAATACACTTAGTCTCCGCTGAACATGACTTTTTAAAAAATTGAAAAATAAAATAGCTAGTGGAATTTACTCAAAAAAAAAAATGGAACAAAAAGATACCAACAGATTCTATACACAGCAATTTCATGGAAAATAATGATTATACGAAAAGTAGAATATACTTTAAAAGAAAAAAGCGGTAGATACTATATTATAATGTGTGTTTAAATGAAAACATGCTACCTAAATCCACACACACACACTATCTATCTATCTATCTATCTATCTATCTATCTATCTATCTATCTATTTCTTTCTCTCTCTATTTTTGAAATATTTTCTATTTTGAAACCGTAAACAGATAGCCATGTTTTTTTTTGGGGGGGGGGGATTTTTGGAGAGGAAATGGTTTTAATGATTTTTAACAGATAAAGAGTGACTATAAAGGGAGGTTATTCATTTCTCCTTAATGTTTGCGATTATGATGTTTTTTTTGTGACACTGGACGTACAGACACGTAAATTAATATTTAGATAAATATTTCTGTTATTTCAGATTCACCACTATAACACGTTGACTGTCATATCAACAAAATATGTTGAGGAGGAAGTTTACAATAACGCTGTGTCAGCCATATTTTTGACGCCTTCTTTTCGTTACCAAGGTTGCCAACAATCATTGTAGACACAATTTTTTTTTAGCAAATCATACTTGATCTGAAATGGAACACATACATCAAATCTGTTGCCAGGGACGCTAGGAAAATGGTGGGATCCTTCTACCGCTCCAGAAGATATCTCACTACTAATGCAATTCTCTATCTGTATAAAAGCCAAGTACGTCCAAGGATGGGGTACTGCTGGGAAGGAGCTGCTAAAAAAAGCCTATCCTGCCTTGACAGAGTACAAAATAGATTTCGTGGTTTAGTAGGGCATGCCCTTTTCTCTTCCCTGAAACCTCTCTCCCACAGAAGAGACGTCGCAAACCTGTCTTTGTTTTATCGCTATTTCCATGGCAAGTGCTCGTCTAAGCTCCAATCCCTCGTCCCCCCTCACCAATCTTTCACGAGAAACACCAGTCTGGCTGAAACTACTGTCAATACTTTCCCCACTCTTTATCTATGCCTAAATCCAAATGTAGATTCCATAAGCAAAGCTTCTTTCTTAGAACTGCACGCCAGTGGAACTCTCTGCCGCTTGCCTGTTTCCCACCTGACTACAACTTGGACGTCTTCAAGTCTAACATAAACAAACTCCTGATAAACCGCCCCCTTAAGTAAGACACTCTATCAAAACCCCCAATACTAATGATTACTACAATACTATCTCATTGATTACTGTACATGCAATAACCCTTATCCCTGAGTGGCCTTCGGACCTTGATAAGTGGTGACCCCCATGTAAAAAAAAAAAAAAAAAAAAACTCCCTTTGATCTTTTTCTGACTTTCCTGAATAGAAGGACAGATTGTATATAAACCCTTTCTGTGAACAGAGTTTGACGAATTTTATTCCATACTAGCAGGCCACCCGGCGTTGCTCCGTTGTAATATATGCATAAATATGATATTTTAATTAATGCAGATTTCTTATTTATCATAAACAGAAATACCGTCGGTATTAAACGTAACGTTAAACTCCTTTAAAAAAATATATGAAGTAACAAAATAAAAAAACGGAACGAAACTGAAACATGTGCATGTGAATATGATTTTGTCTAAACAGTTTACTTCTTGTAAGTAAAAAAAAAGATAATAATCAAGCTGAGATCGAAACCAAAACCTAAAGATAGTGAGTCCAGTTCGATAGCCGTCATGCGAGTTTGACAGGATCTTTAGAAAGCGTTTTCAAACCTACTTATTCTTAACACAAAGAATCTGTCATGAGAGAGAAAGCTTCATGCAAAATTACCAACACCTCTGATGTTTGATAAAAAAAAACAGTTCATATATCTTTATTAGAAAGGTTATCATTTTGTTATAAAAGGTAAAATAAAAACTGTTTGAATAAAACTTTTATTTTTATATTTGTTAAAAAAAAACTGTTTGAATAAAACTTTTATTTTTATATTTGTTAAAAAGAACTGTTTGAATAAAACTTTTATTTTTATATTTGTTAAAAAGAACTGTTTGAATAAAACTTTTATTTTTATATTTGTCAAAAAAAAAACTGTTTGAATAAAACTTTTATTTTTATATTTGTCAAAAAAAAAACTGTTTGAATAAAACTTTTATTTTTATATTTGTTAAAAAAAAAACTGTTTGAATAAAACTTTTATTTTTATATTTGTCAAAAAAAAAACTGTTTGAATAAAACTTTTATTTTTATATTTGTCAAAAAAAAAACTTTTTGAATAAAACTTTTATTTTTATATTTGTTAAAAAAAAAAACTACATCATATACAGTGTTGGTCATCCATACCCTAAATTTTGTATGACGTCACTTCTGCCGAATGGCTTTGTAAACAAAGTGCGACACTTAACGAAAGCCAGATATAGGAGTCTCTCTGGTATGAATATCTGATATCTTTCTAGTTAGAATTATTTAAGTAACACAAGAGGAATTACATGAACGTTACCAACATCCTAGATAAAAGCATTTTTCTCGCACAGTAAAGGGATCCCACCTTCTTTGCAGCAGCGTTGGCAATGTCCTAAATGTATTTGTTCCAATTCACAGCGCCTGAGAATGTTAAGCTGATGAGTTTGAACGACGTGCTCTCAGTTAGGATATTATTTGTCATGGCAGTCGGTAGTTGAGAAGATTTTTTGTAGTTGTTAATATAAATTTATAATAAAATTAGATATAAACTAGCAGGACTTGTGGAAATTCCACAGGGGACTCATTCAAATGTAATATATTGATGTTGGCATTATGTAGATGTTCAGCGTAAATGGAGATGTTCTGATGTAACTCTTTTGTTAAGACTGCAAAAGTATTTATCTGAGCTAGCCCGGCAGTAAAGTATGCTTAAATATAATATTTTAATTCTTGCAGATTTCATATATATCATTACAGAGTTAATGTTCTGTCGAGTTTTATGTATTGTAAATTTGCGATTCCAAAAATAAAAAAAATATATCCGTATGATTTGGGTGCATCAGCTTGAATCGAAACTGAATCCAAAACTTATGAAGAATTCTTGATAAATTATATATTAAAAAAATAGATTACAGCTATAATCGAAACCGAAACCAAAACTTATGGAGAATTCTTGGTAAAATTATTTATAAAAAATAAATGACTTGTGTGCCATCAGCTATAATCGAAACTGAAACCAAAACTTATGAAGAATTTTTGATAACATTCTATATTACAAGGAATGGAAGTCCATAGCAATTAAACGACGGTCACTCGGATGTAAGTAATAAATAGCGCACACGCTATCCTATCAATATATAGATATATGGGACCCAGAGATGATAAAATATTTCTCAAGGGGTTCACAAATAAAATAAATCTTGATTTTTTTTTTTTTTACATGGGGGTCACCACTTATCAAGGCCCAAAGGCCACTCAGGGATAAGGGTTATTGTGTGTACAGTAATCAGTGAGATAGTATTGTAGTAATCATTAGTATTGGGGGTTTTGATAGAGTGTCTTACTTAAGGGGGCGGTTTGTCAGGAGTTGGACTTAAGGACGTCCAAGTTGTAGTCAGGTGGGAAACAGGCAAGCGGCAGAGAGTTCCACTGGCGTGCAGTTCTAAGAAAGAAGCTTTGCTCATGGAATCTACGTTTGGATTTAGGCACAGATAAAGAGTGGGGAAAATTATTGACAGTAGTTTCAGCCAGACTGGTGTTTCTCGTGAAAGATTGGCGAGTGGGGACGAGGGATTGGAGCTCAGACGAGCACCTGCCATAAGGTTACCGTCTACAATGAAAGACATCTAAAGAAAATATGTAAAAAAAAATTGCAACAACCAAGAATATTAAGAAGACACATAATATTTCATCGCAGAAATTTCACCAAATTAAATTAATTTCTCGGTCAAGATTACAATAGTAAAACTTGTTCTCCAAATCTCTTCCTACCTTTAATGTTGAGCACTTCTCCAGTCACGTGATTGTGGATGACGATTGTTGTTTTGCCCATCTCTGTGATGATGATGGTACTTCGCTTGTGCTCGCCATCATAAAATTCTTTAATGCCAGTGCTGAAGCCTTGTCCCGGCTGATTGATTTCGACGCTTGATTGGAATTTGATAAGTTGCTTCGGAATAGGTGGTTCCGCTAAAAAGAATATGACATTCAAACCAAAAGATTGACAGTTATAAACAGTACAAGTATAAAAGTACCCAACATCGTAAACATGCTTACAAAATGTTAATACGTAAACTATCGAATGGTCTTGTGTTATATCTTGTTTCATTAAAGGGTCTTATTATAAGTGATGCTGTTGAAGAAGGAGAAGAGAGATGTTGTTGTAAGAGACTTAGAGAGATTGTTCGTTCCGTGTTCGTGTTATGAGAGATTGTTCATGTTATTACGATTCCTATATTTTAAAAGTTCATTCCTTAATTGTGTTTATGGAAGAAGAAGAAGGGGAAGCTCTTTGAGTGAAGGGGATAGTGTTCAGACAGTCTTAGTGTAGACGTGAGATGTCGAGACGTGTATGTAATGACATTTTATAACACAGATATATAATACAATTTTCACTTTACCTTTTTGTAAGAATCACAAACACATGATGAATTTATTTCTTCACGACCGGCCGTGGTTTTCTCACCAAGAATTCAAAGCTTCACATTTTAGTTTCAAAGTGATCGTCTCGCTTCCTAGACGTTCGAATTCCCAGACCCTCTCTGAGTTTCTCCCAGTTTTCTGTTTTCTTTTAACTCTAAAGTTTTTCCCTATCCCTAGAACTTTCTATTTTCCGTGACGTCATACACATGTTAAAACATGTGCCTTCTTTCACGTGTTCTGAACATGCGTGTCCAAAACTTTTCCTTTTTCTACAAAAGGAATTTTAACCTATACTCAGTAACCTATTTTTCCAATATGTTAAAAACATTATCTTATAGCTGCATTCTTTCAATTAAAATTTCATAACAAACTTGACAGTGCACATTCTTTTCTTGAAATATTTTATCTCTATTCTAAACAATCGTTTGTTTTACATTCCTTTTTTTTTTAAATTCTCACACGTAATCTATTTCTAAACCTAAATTACGAGGTTCGAATTTCGTCTATTGCTATTTCATTTTCATTTTAACTAAATCTCTATTTTTATACTTACATGAAAAGGAGACAGCCCTTATCATGTAACACTTGTGCCAGACATGACTGATCTGAGTGCCTATTTAGTATGTTTAAACATTGTCAGATTAAAGAGAGCAATTAAAAACATACTTTTAGGCTGTATCTTTAATTGTTTCATTAAGAGACGATATCATAAGGTTATTCGGTTTAATATTGGCCCGAGCAACATCGGAAAATATCAGCTGTATGTGCATCCACGCACATTCCAGATATCGGCCGGTTGATGATTTGGATAAAAAAAAAAAATAAATAACAATCTAAACAAAAAAGACGTTAACCTACATTTCGATTGAGAGTTGGAGTCCAGGAAAATTATCTAAAACTGAAATAATGGGACGTCCTACATTTAAACCTGGATTGGAATATCAACTGAAGACAATGAACATTCCAAATTGAAAGAATGTCAACATAAGAAAGCAACACAAAGATGAACACAGCGTCGAGAGCTGTCGAGCAGTGAGTGACATTTCTGAGTCGCCCCTCGCACAGACACAACACCGCCCACACACCCATCGCCAATCAAAACACATGTCATTCTCTCTCTCTCTTTCTCTCTCTCTCTCTCTCATGTCTGTTTTGAGTCGATAAATGTAAATAAATTGTATTGTTTTGATTTAAATGATTCATTGTTGTGAATTTAATAACAAAAAAAAAAGAACTAACAAAGTGTATATAATTTCGCACAAAAGAAATTCTATAAACATTACAACTATGATATACACATATACAACAGTTACATAGCTCTGACTATATAACAATTCTTAGCATTACTAACATATATCAGGAAACATCCCGAATAACACCAAGAATGAATGTGTCCTATTGATAAAAAATAAGAAATGAAGTCAGACAACTTCCTCCTTCATATTATTTAGAATATTTGAACTACTGCTCTTGTCTTAGTCGTGTTATTTTTACAACGTTTCTGTCGATGGAACCTCCAATCTTCTTCAGGTGTATTTGGTCGAACTCAGGAATCTGTGTGCCTGGGAATCTACACACAATTTTTAACTAGACTCTATCTGTCATCTACAGTGATAGCTTGTTCTCGTGTTATATATATATGTTATATATAGGGGTCTTATTCAGAGAGAGTCTTATTATAAGCGCAATCTTAGAAGAGAGAATGAGATGTTGTTGTAAGAGATTTAGAGCGATTTATTAAGAGAGATGTTGAAAGACTCGGAGAGAGTGTTCGTTTATAACGATTCCTATATTTTAAATGTTCATTCCTTAGATGTGTAGATTGGAAGAAGAAGCTCTTAGAATGATGAGATAGTGTTCACTGTTCAGACATTGTGTAGACATGAGATGTCGAGACGTGTATGTAATGACATTTTATAACACAGATATATAATACAATTTTCACTTTACCTTTTTGTAAGAATCATAAGACAAGACGACGTTTTACAAAAACACAGATGAGTTTATTCTTCACACGACCGGCCGTGATTTTCGTCATCAAGAATTCAAAGCTTCACATTTTAGTTTCAAAGTGATCGTCTTGCTTCCTAGACGTTCGAATTCCCAGACCGTCTCTGAGTTTCTCACTGACTGTCTCTCTGACCAACCAACTAACTCTCTCACTTCCTATATTGAGAAATCCATGCATGTCCGACCTCGTGAGCAAAATTCACGTGCCACCAACATGCGCGACTTTGCACGTTTCCCGAACATTATGATTTCCCAATAACCTATTTTTTCTTTGATGTTTTTACAAAGGAATTCAACCTACATACCTAATTTATTTAACCCATATTTTATTATCCACATTATTTCTAACAATTGAATAGTTTATTATTTATTTCACCAGGATTAACAATTTACTGGACATTCCATTTAAACCTATTGTTCTTTAAAACTTATGTCCAGGGTTCGATTTCTGCTTTCTCTCACTTTATTTTCATTTTAACTAATCTCTCTATTTTTATACTTACATGAAAAGGGGACAGCCCTTATCATGTAACACTCATTCTGTCAGCCACAATGAGAACAGTAGTCCGAACAATCCAAATGATACGAATTATTAATCCCCATCTCATGAATTTAGAAAAAACTTCCACCTTGTCTTCTTTACTGCTGGTCTTAAATTAAAGATGTCACAAAATCTTTCATTTTTAAATTGTGCATAAAATAGCTAATAAAGAAGTGCTTCCTACTTGTTAACTGTTAAATAAATTATATATATTTTTAATACCCCTGTGTGTGTTTAGTTTCCTTTGTTACAGAGAACATGCGTATATACGAGGTGCCTTCAATAAGTTTGTAGATATTTTTGTATCAGCACTCTTATCAATAGTACACACGTGAAACTCTAGCCCCCTCCCCTTCAAAGTAATCTCCTCCAGTTGTAATGCACTTGTTGTACCGTTCTAACAACTTCTGAAAGGCCCCATGGAAGTCCTCTTGTGTGAGCATGTTAATGACCCTCATCACAGCTTCTTGCATCTTCTCAATATCTCATAATGACAGCCTCTTATCTGGCGATGGATATGTAATTTACATCTTTATTATTAGAATTGTATGGGCTACCAGCCCAAATTCTAGCATATATTAAATATTAAATTGTTTTTATTACCAATACAATTTTATCACCAATACAATTTTTCGGAGTTGCGTTTTCTTTAAAAAAAAGTAATCGAAAAATTAAAAAAAAAAGAAAAGAAAAAAGTAACTGCTTAAAGTTGCGTTTGTTTTAGCGTATCAATTTCTCGTATAAAAAAATGAACGAATCTCTGAGTGAAATATAATAATGTCTTTCAGATCAATGACGAATAGTACAAAAGGGCCAAAACGTATATTTTAAATGTATTTTCGGTACTTGTACAGTTTAATCGAGACATTAAAAATGAAAATATTGAAAAAAGTTTATATTGTACGTATCCGTTATGGAACGAAGTTCTTCGCAAAAAAATTTCATTTAATTTCATCAAGTAGTTTGTTTTTATTTTACAGCGAAAAACAATTTGTTATGATATTGAGCAAGAGGTTCGAGTTTTAGAAATAAAAGCTAGTAATAAAGATGGGGAGGGAGTGTCGGCGCTTTACATGGAGTTATCTCCCCGTGGTGTGTTCAACAAATTCCATAATGGCTGACTTCAACGCACTCTCATAAGAACGTGTTTTTTCCGCTGTAAAAAACAAAAACAAAAAAAAAAACAAAAAAAAAACCTACTCAATCAAATTAAATGAAAAAATTTTTTTTCGGAGATCTTCAGTCCATAACGGATACGTACAATATAAAAAAAAAACATATTGAACAAATCAGGCACAAGGCCATCATCTTTGATATTTCAATAAAAGAAAAATTCTGCAATGTATTTATTAGGTTGAAAACAAATATATAAATGACCGATGGGCCGATGGACAACAAAATGGTACAGTAATTAGTGATCGATTACTTACGTGAAATTGTGGAGGACACATCTGTGTCGTCTAATAGCACAACACCATAAAATGGAAAAATAAGGGATTAAATGACAAAACAAGACAAAAAAATATATGATTTTCAAAAATAAAATATGAATACAATTCATAGATAATAAAAGAGACGCCAGCAGCTCAACGTTGTTTAACTTTGGTGATCTAACAAGAACCGATATCTCAACGTGATTTCGACGTATCTTAAAGTTTAAATTCGAACAGTAGAGGCAACAGAGTAACTCGTTCAGTTCCAAAAGATGAGTAGGTTAGGGTTAGGGTTATTGAGAATTTTGCAGGTCGTACGCAGATGTGCTTACAATGCAGAGGTGCGTATTTGGAGTATGTCACTGAATGGCTTTTTCTGAGCTTTAGGGGATAACTCAATCATCATCATCATCATTATCATTATCATCATCATCGTCTTCGTCGTCGTCGTCGTCGTCATCATCATAAACATCATCTTCATCATCATCTTCATCATTGTCATTGTCATCATATCATTGTCATCATCATCATCATCGTCATCATCATCGTTATAATTGTCATTATTGTCATCCTCATTATCATCATCATCATCATCATTTTTGACATCAGCATCGTCATCATCATTATAATTATCATCACCGTCATCCTCCTCATCCTCCTCCTCATCATCATTGGTATCATCATCATCATCGTTATGATTATCATCATCGTCATCGTCGTCATCGTTGTCATCATCTCCATTTTGATTATGCCCTTACATGTTTTTTCTGCAATTTTCCCATAAACTGGACCTGTTACCTAAACTATTCTACATCTTCTGACCCAAGAACTCGCATCATGCTCTGCTGAGGTTGCTCCAGTTCTCTCTAAACTTTTCAACAAATTTCCACTACTTGGAACAATTGATGGAGGAAAAAAAGAATTACACATGCTAGAGTATATGTTATTTTAATTCACAGCTCGCTTATAAAACATATTTCCCAAACATATCTATCATTCAAACAAAAGGTTAAAACCAAAAGTATGGGTAATATATTTATTTACAGTTGACAATAATAAAAACAAAAAAGATACAATACGCATCATATAATACAATAGTATTCAGTTCACAATATGCCTTTTAAGATAGTAGAATTGTCTACCAGGGGGTAGGGGCCTAGATTCTTCATTTTATGCCAGTCCCACGGGAGAGGTTAGTGGTTGATTCTTAATACTCCCTGGTATCTTTTGGACAATCATTAGCCTTCAATAAGTTTGCGTTATCGCAAAAGCCATTTACTATTGACTTCTTGCTCGCAGTGACCATTAGCCGTCATTGGAATTTACGTGGTAATAAGCCTTTTCAAAGTCACAGTTCTCTTCGCATTCATCTACTGGAGGTCTGGTTAGTGCTTTCTCTTTTGGACACAAACGAAAACAATTATGTGATGCACGACTAGAATCGGTTCCTGACAGATACAAATTTACACAGAGACAAAGAATCAAAGACCCACTGTTTTAGACATCATGTTTTTTTTTTTAAGTATTTACAGTTGTCAGCCTTCACAATTAACCTGTGCTGCTGTACAACCCATGCTCTCTATCAATCCAAGTTATGACAGCAGGATCATCAAAATACATCGCTGGATTGCCACAAATAATAGGATGGTGTCTACGATGATGAAAACAAATTTGTGGCACAATGGCTAACCCCTTTTTTAAGGGCGCTAGGCGCTTCTATATTAATAAACCTTGTGTCTAACTTGGCCTGCTATTATGTGGAGGCAAACACACATACACACACACATTTCAGTGTGGTGCAATTGTGTAAAACAGTTGTTTGTAATTTTGAAAATGTTCTGTGATGACTTAAGCCAAGAATGACAGTTTTTTTATAATATTGAACCAAGGCAAAACGATATGAGACCTTAGAATTTGAAAGGTGAAACCAGGAGAACAACCATTCGAAAACAAAACAATTTTTAACCTGTATGAATATATCTTCTCTCTTTTTTATGTCTTTCTCCACCACTCTCTCTCTCTCTCTTTCTCTCTCTCTCTCTTTCCTTCTCTATTTCTCTCTTTCACTCCTTTTCTCTCTCTTTCCATGAAGAAAGAGAGAATTGAAATATAATTTCATTGTTGTAAAAACATTTGAGGCTTGTACCCCATACGCGGAGGATGTGCACGCAATGGGTCGACTAAATATGCTTCCTACTTGTTAACTGTTAAATAAATTATATATATTTTTATAAAAAATGCATTTCTTCGCTATTTTTATACAAGTGTTCGATTTCGGCATACCATTAATGCCGACGACAGAAAGCTGCATGTAACGACACAATGAAGAAGCAAGCCATGCCAGACAGTTATAGCCGACGACATATCGATCTTTTTTTGTTGATGTTTCCAACATGTGTCTATCGTTTAGATATCGTTGGATATCGTTTATTCCCCGGGGAGCTGGTTGTGTTCCCAAGACGTTCCTCAACCAAGTAACCCTCCTGGGGAGGCGATAGTACCACAAATTTCTAGCCACGGTTATGATCTTTGATGTGGTTTCAAATGAGGGTCACATCATGCCACCTCACATCTTCAAAGTCAGCTTGAAAGTCAACACCAAAGTGTATCTGGATGTGCTGAAGATGGTGGTGATCCCTGGTGCAATCAGATGGCTGCTGGCAGACCTTAGATGTGGCAGCAGGACTCTGTTCCGGCCCCCAAGTCAAAAGGAGAGCCGGGCTTGGCTTCAGAAGGAGTACTACAACTTTATACCTTTCTCTCGCAGCCCCCCTCCACCTCGAACCTGAACCCACTGAACTACTTCGTTTTATCATACGTTGAGAACATCATCAACTTTCCACAACACCAAAGCCAGCTTCATCACCGCCATCAGCCAATTATTCACTGAGCTCCTGCCAGGTGGTAATTGAGGCTGAAGATGGTTACATTAAATAGATGTCAGCTCTACTACGTAATCAAGTTACTTGAATTGATTTTTTTCAATAAAAGTTTTAAAATAAAGCTGTAGTATACTTTAGGGCAACAATTTTATGATTCCACCCTGTAATATCATATTCAGGTTTCAGCAAAGTCATATACAAAACATGTCCTCTTATCGGCAATGGAAAACCCCCAAGACGTTGTATATTCTCTCCTGATGACTCGGCATAAACTAGTAACAAAAATAAAATACATCACAAGTGAAAACAGCTAAAAGATATGATTATATCCTGTTTCTTTCAAAATACAATATCTTCTGTTGTCCTCTTGCTTGATAGCGAGTTTCTGCTACTGTTCTGGTAGCAAATCTTATTCTAAATTTTAATATGGAATTTTCAGTTTTCTTCTTTGTTAAGTTATAGTTATAATTCATAGACATTTTTCAGTTCTATGCAACCAAAGATCGCAATGGAAAATATCATTATGGACAGAAGATCTAGAAAGTATTTTCTAGTCTATTTCATTTTATTTTTATTTCAGACTAGCCTGGCATTGTCCGGGTGTTTGGAGGTGTGTGTTGAGCAAAAAAAAAAAAAAAGTGGTAGTAGGCAGGCAGGCAGGCAGGCAGGCAGGCTCGAACCCGTAGCATGAAGGAGGAAAAGAACGTGAAAAAAAAACATGACGTCTTTGCCATTGCATCCATCGCCAAACCGGTAGTAGCGAAGGTTAAGGCTAGTCAATCGAAAAGAGGGGGATGACTTTCGAAAATATCGGCGAGAAAAGCGACCCTTCTTATAGAAAAGTGCTCAGTGAAGTGGAGGAATTAATGTTTTTAGCTAATTCTTTGATATTTGTCGTCTGAAGGGTCGAGCTTCAAAACGATACCGATCTCGTGAAAATCTGTGGCTTCTGTCGAAAGTTTTAGGCATACATACATACATACATACATACATACATACATACATATGTACATTTAAACAGACAGGTGAGATTTATATTATAGATGTTCACTTACCTTTATTGGTAATCACAGGTAGAACGAGAGATATAAATGTCTGAAATGGAAAATAAGCTCCATTACAAAACGGAAACATTCACCATAAGCAAAAATCGATTTTAATGAGAATATGTATACGATATTTAAAAGTAAAAAAAAAATGAGTTCTTAGTTTATGGATTCTATTTATAATTATATTTTTAAGCATACATAGCATTTTAAAGTTAAATCACTTAACATTTAAATTTCATATGTAGTAATTTTATGAATAGTTTGGCGTTGTGGTGTGACACTATGAGGAGTTTGCTGGTGCAATATTAATTGAGTTAAATAAAAACATTGTGAACAGGGAATGATTTACAATGCAATTAACAAAAATGAATGGTGCAATCTTTAGTAACTACCATGGAACATCAGACCATGAAGGAGGGGGGGAGCAACTGAATAAATAGTTTAACTTAATTGATGGGTTACTGTGTTGTCATTAAAAAACAAGCAAATGAGCAAATATAAAAAAATAAAACTATGGATATATCAATTTCTGACTTTTCTGTCTCAATCTGTTTTACCAAAATTCAGAGGAGGTGGTTAATGACATGGACTAACGATCTTCTTCTTCCAAGTTCTAATCCAGATCGTTCCGCAAAAATTACTTTCACTTAGGATGTTGACAGCTTTCACGTCATCCCTCCTGTAGATACCCGGCAGCTTTCTAGAAAAAATTCTGACTATAAAAATATCAGGGAAACCAATGTCAACAATTAATGCCTCTATTCATTAACTTGCAATGTAATACATGTTTAATGTTCAAGAAGTCTCGTTTATTTTGTACTTTAGTCCTAAAATTTCATGAGCGATGTTTCTGACAAAGAGGGAAGAATTGCTGTTTTCTGGGTCAGATACTATTCCATCTAACAATTATCATTAGAAATACTTTTACTTTGAAGTTGTATTTTTAGCTCATTACATCAAGTGGTTTCATGTCTTGTCTGGAGCGATTTCCATAAAACAAATTGTACTTTACTAAAAGATAAATCTACTTCTATTCATAGCCTAACTAAAATTATTTTTTTCACTTTCTTTTTATTTCTATGAAAATGAATTTCTTATAAAAATTAGGAATTTTTCACGACCTGCCCCAGCGTAGTATAAACACACCCAACAACCACCCCATGGTAACAACGGCTTTCAGAATAAACCCCTCAACCCCAACACCAACCCCAACCCCTCAGGTTAAGAACGGCTTTCGAGGTTCGGGGATGTTTATTCCGAAAGCCGTTCTTAACATGGGGAGGTTGGGGTGTTTATAATACGCTGGGGCACGTCGTAAAAATTTACCAAAAGTTATTAATAAGAAAGAGTTCTACAATATCAGTCAACGATTCAGGAAAATACTTCCAAATAAAAACCAACAACGTTTAACTGAAAAATTCCGTAGATAAGGCGTTAAATGTCATATTATAAATTGGATGCTTATTTCTTTTCGTTTACATCAATAACTAAGCCATATTGCAACCTTCCGTGATCTAAAAACATTATGAATAGAAGAGCTTCCTGCAATCTCCCTCACTTCCTGACTGGTTTCATAACTTAAAATGTACAAAGCATTAATACTGTAACTCTTTTCCCTCTCCCATTGCAAAACTTATTCATGTTCTGCAGGGCAGGGAACAAAAACGATAAAATTCACTATAAAACAACCAAACCAAAAATTACAAATTAGCGATTGAAGATACAAAGAGCTTGAAGAATAAAAAGCTTCTACAAAATTACAGTGTGTAACATGAATATTATTTCCAAAATAACTGGGTGTAACATGAATACTATTTCCAAAATAACTGGGTGTAACATGAATACTATTTTCAAAATCACTAGGTGCAACATGACTACTATTTCCAAAATAACTGGGTGAAACATGAATACAATTTCCAAAATAACTGGGTGCAACATGAATACAATTTCCAAAATAACTGGGTGTAACATGAATATTATTTCAAAAAAACTGGGTGTAACATAAATACTATTTCCAAAATAACTGGGTGTAACATGAATACTATTTCCAAAATAACTGTGTGTAACATGAATACTATTTCCAAAATAACTGGGTGTAACATGAATACTATTTCCAAAATAACTGGGTGTAACATGAATACTATTTCCAAAATAACTGGGTGCAACATGAATACTATTTCCAAAATCACTAGGTGCAACATGAATATTATTTCCAAAATAACTGGGTGTAACATGAATACTATTTCCAAAATAACTGGGTGCAACATGAATACTATTTCCAAAATAACTGGGTGCAACATGAATACTATTTCCAAAATAACTGGGTGTAACATGAATACTATTTCCAAAATAACTGGGTGTAACATGAATACTATTTCCAAAATAACTGGGTGTAACATTATTACTATTTCCAAAATAACTGGGTGCAACATGAATACAATTTACAAAATAACTGGGTGCAACATGAATACAATTTCCAAAATAACTGGGTGTAACATGAATATTATTTCCAAAATAACTGGGTGTAACATGAATACTATTTCCAAAATAACTGGGTGCAACATGAATACAATTTCCAAAATAACTGGGTGCAACATGAATACTATTTCCAAAATAACTGGGTGCAATATGAATACAATTTCCAAAATAACTGGGTGCAACATGAATACTATTTCCAAAATAACTGGGTGCAACATGAATACTATTTCCAAAATAACTGGGTGTAACATGAATATTATTTCCAAAATAACTGGGTGTAACATGAATATTATTTCCAAAATAACTGGGTGCAACATGAATACTATTTCCAAAATAACTGGGTGCAACATGAATACTATTTCCAAAATAACTGGGTGCAACATGAATACTATTTCCAAAATAACTGGGTGCAACATGAATACTATTTCCAAAATAACTGAATGCAACATGAATACTATTTCCAAAAAAATTGAATGCAACATGAATACTATTTCCAAAATAACTGAATGCAACATGAATACTATTTCCAAAATAACTGAATGCAACATGAATACTATTTCTAAAATAATTGAATGCAACATGAATACTATTTCCAAAATAACTGAATGCAACATGAATACTATTTCTAAAATAATTGAATGCAACATGAATACTATTTCCAAAATAATTGAATACAACATGAATACTATTTCCAAAATAAATGAATGCAACATGAATACTATTTCTAAAATAATTGAATGCAACATGAATACTATTTCCAAAATAACTGAATGCAACATGAATACTATTTCCAAAATAACTGAATGCAACATGAATACTATTTCTAAAATAATTGAATGCAACATGAATACTATTTCCAAAATAACTGGGTGCAACATGAATACTATTTCCAAAATAATTGGGTGCAACATGAATACTATTTCCAAAATAATTGAATGCAACATGAATACTATTTCCAAAATAACTGAATGCAACATGAATACTATTTCCAAAATAACTGAATGCAACATGAATACTATTTCTAAAATAATTGAATGCAACATGAATACTATTTCCAAAATAACTGGGTGCAACATGAATACTATTTCCAAAATAACTGGGTGTAACATGAATATTATTTCCAAAATAACTGGGTGTAACATGAATACTATTTCCAAAATAACTGGGTGTAACATGAATACTATTTTCAAAATCACTAGGTGCAACATGACTACTATTTCCAAAATAACTGGGTGAAACATGAATACAATTTCCAAAATAACTGGGTGCAACATGAATACAATTTCCAAAATAACTGGGTGTAACATGAATATTATTTCAAAAAAACTGGGTGTAACATAAATACTATTTCCAAAATAACTGGGTGTAACATGAATACTATTTCCAAAATAACTGGGTGTAACATGAATACTATTTCCAAAATAACTGGGTGTAACATGAATACTATTTCCAAAATAACTGGGTGTAACATGAATACTATTTCCAAAATAACTGGGTGCAACATGAATACTATTTCCAAAATCACTAGGTGCAACATGAATATTATTTCCAAAATAACTGGGTGTAACATGAATACTATTTCCAAAATAACTGGGTGCAACATGAATACTATTTCCAAAATAACTGGGTGCAACATGAATACTATTTCCAAAATAACTGGGTGTAACATGAATACTATTTCCAAAATAACTGGGTGTAACATGAATACTATTTCCAAAATAACTGGGTGTAACATTATTACTATTTCCAAAATAACTGGGTGCAACATGAATACAATTTACAAAATAACTGGGTGCAACATGAATACAATTTCCAAAATAACTGGGTGTAACATGAATATTATTTCCAAAATAACTGGGTGTAACATGAATACTATTTCCAAAATAACTGGGTGCAACATGAATACAATTTCCAAAATAACTGGGTGCAACATGAATACTATTTCCAAAATAACTGGGTGCAATATGAATACAATTTCCAAAATAACTGGGTGCAACATGAATACTATTTCCAAAATAACTGGGTGCAACATGAATACTATTTCCAAAATAACTGGGTGTAACATGAATATTATTTCCAAAATAACTGGGTGTAACATGAATATTATTTCCAAAATAACTGGGTGCAACATGAATACTATTTCCAAAATAACTGGGTGCAACATGAATACTATTTCCAAAATAACTGGGTGCAACATGAATACTATTTCCAAAATAACTGGGTGCAACATGAATACTATTTCCAAAATAACTGAATGCAACATGAATACTATTTCCAAAATAATTGAATGCAACATGAATACTATTTCCAAAATAACTGAATGCAACATGAATACTATTTCCAAAATAACTGAATGCAACATGAATACTATTTCTAAAATAATTGAATGCAACATGAATACTATTTCCAAAATAACTGAATGCAACATGAATACTATTTCTAAAATAATTGAATGCAACATGAATACTATTTCCAAAATAATTGAATACAACATGAATACTATTTCCAAAATAACTGAATGCAACATGAATACTATTTCTAAAATAATTGAATGCAACATGAATACTATTTCCAAAATAACTGAATGCAACATAAATACTATTTCCAAAATAACTGATTGCAACATGAATACTATTTCTAAAATAATTGAATGCAACATGAATACTATTTCCAAAATAACTGGGTGCAACATGAATACTATTTCCAAAATAATTGGGTGCAACATGAATACTATTTCCAAAATAATTGAATGCAACATGAATACTATTTCCAAAATAACTGAATGCAACATGAATACTATTTCCAAAATAACTGAATGCAACATGAATACTATTTCTAAAATAATTGAATGCAACATGAATACTATTTCCAAAATAACTGGGTGCAACATGAATACTATTTCCAAAATAACTGGGTGTAACATGAATATTATTTCCAAAATAAATGGGTGTAACATGAATACTATTTCCAAAATAACTGGGTGCAACATGAATACTATTTCCAAAATAACTGGGTGCAATATGAATGCTATTTCCAAAATAACTGGGTGCAACATGAATACTATTTCCAAAATAACTGGGTGCAACATGAATACTATTTCCAAAATAACTGGGTGTAACATGAATATTATTTCCAAAATAACTGGGTGTAACATGAATACTATTTCCAAAATAACTGGGTGCAACATGAATACTATTTCCAAAATAACTGGGTGCAACATGAATACTATTTCCAAAATAACTGGGTGCAACATGAATACTATTTCCAAAATAACTGGGTGCAACATGAATACTATTTCCAAAATAACTGGGTGCAACATGAATACTATTTCCAAAATAACTGGGTGCAACATGAATACTATTTCCAAAATAACTGAATGCAACATGAATACTATTTCCAAAATAACTGATTGCAACATGAATACTATTTCCAAAATAACTGGGTGTAACATGAATACTATTTCCAAAATAACTGGGTGTAACATGAATATTATTTCAAAAATTACTGGGTGTAACATGAATACTACTTCCAAAATAACTGAATGCAACATGAATACTATTTCCAAAATAACTGGGTGTAACATGAATATTATTTCCAAAATACCTGGGTGTAACATGAATACAATTTCCAAAATAACTGGGTGCAACAGGAATACTATTTCCAAAATAACTGGGTGCAACATGAATACTATTTCCAAAATAACTGGGTGCAACATGAATACTATTTCCAAAATAACTGGGTGTAACATGAATATTATTTCCAAAATAACTGGGTGTAACATAAATACTATTTCCAAAATAACTGGGTGCAACATAAATACTATTTCCAAAATAACTGAATGCAACATGAATACTATTTCCAAAATAACTGAATGCAACATGAATACTATTTCCAAAATAACTGAATGCAACATGAATACTATTTCCAAAATAACTGAATGCAACATGAATACTATTTCCAAAATAACTGAATGCAACATGAATACTATTTCCAAAATAACTGAATGCAACATGAATACTATTTCCAAAATAACTGGGTGCACCATCAATACTATTTTCAAAATAACTGGGTGCAACATGAATACTATTTCCAAAATAACTGGGTGTAACATGAATACTATTTCCAAAATAACTGAATGCAACATGAATACTATTTCCAAAATAATTGGTGCAACATGAATACTATTTCCAAAATAACTGGGTGCAACATGAATACAATTTCCAAAATAACTGGGTGTAACATGAATACAATTTTTAAAATAACTGAATGCAACATGAATACTATTTCAAAAAAAACTGAATGCAACATGAATACAATTTCCAAAATAACTGGGTGTAACATGAATACTATTTCCAAAATAACTGGGTGCAACATGAATACTATTTCCAAAATAACTGGGTGCAACATGAATACTATTTCCAAAATAACTGGGTGCAACATGAATATTATTTCCAAAATAATTGGGTGCAACATTAATACTATTTCCAAAATAACTGGGTGCAACATGAATACAATTTCCAAAATAACTGGGTGTAACATGAATACTATTTCCAAAATAACTGAATGCAACATGAATACTATTTCCAAAATAACTGGGTGTAACATGAATACCATTTCCAAAATAACTGGGTGCAACATGAATACCATTTCCAAAATAACTGGGTGCAACATTAATACTATTTCCAAAATAACTGGGGGCAACATGAATACTATTTCCAAAATAACTGGTTGCAACATGAATACTATTTCCAAAATAACTGGGTGCAACATTAATACTATTTCCAAAATAACTGGGTGTAACATGAATACTATTTCCAAAATAACTGGGTGCAACATGAATACTATTTCCAAAATAACTGGGTGCAACATGAATACTATTTCCAAAATAACTGGGTGTAACATGAATATTATTTCCAAAATAACTGGGTGTAACATAAATACTATTTCCAAAATAACTGGGTGCAACATAAATACTATTTCCAATATAACTGGGTGCAACATGAATACTATTTCCAAAATAACTGGGTGCAACATGAATACTATTTCCAAAATAACTGGGTGTAACATGAATACTATTTGCAAAATAATTGAATGCAACATGAATACTATTTCCAAAATTACTGGGTGTAACATGAATACTATTTCCAAAATAACTGAATGCAACATGAATACTATTTCCAAAATTACTAGGTGCAACATGAATACTATTTCCAAAATAACTGAATGCAACATGAATACTATTTCCAAAATAACTGAATGCAACATGAATACTATTTCAAAAATAACTAAATGCAACATGAATACTATTTCCAAAATAACTGAATGCAACATGAATACTATTTCCAAAATAACTGAATGCAACATGAATACTATTTCCAAAATAACTGAATGCAACATGAATACTATTTCCAAAATAACTGAATGCAACATGAATACTATTTCCAAAATAACTGAATGAAACATGAATACTATTTCCAAAATAACTGAATGCAACATTAATACTATTTCCAAAATAACTGAATGCAACATGAATACTATTTCCAAAATAACTGAATGCAACATGAATACAATTTCCAAAATAACTGGGTGCAACATGAATACTATTTCCAAAATAACTGGGTGCAACATGAATACTATTTCCAAAATAACTGGGTGCAACATGAATACTATTTCCAAAATAACTGGGTGCAACATGAATACTATTTCCAAAATAACTGGGTGTAACATGAATACAATTTCCAAAATAACTGGGTGCAACATGAATACTATTTCCAAAATAACTGGGTGCAACATGAATACAATTTCCAAAATAACTGGGTGTAACATGAATACTATTTCCAAAATAACTGGGTGCAACATGAATACTATTTCCAAAATAACTGGGTGCAACATGAATACTATTTCCAAAATAACTGGGTGTAACATGAATACTATTTCCAAAATAACTGAATGCAACATGAATACTATTTCCAAAATAACTGGGTGCAACATGAATACTATTTCCAAAATAACTGGGTGCAACATGAATACAATTTCCAAAATAACTGGGTGTAACATGAATACTATTTCCAAAATAACTGGGTGCAACATGAATACTATTTCCAAAATAACTGGGTGCAACATGAATACTATTTCCAAAATAACTGGGTGCAACATGAATACAATTTCCAAAATAACTGGGTGTAACATGAATACTATTTCCAAAATAACTGAATGCAACATGAATACTATTTCCAAAATAACTGGGTGTAACATGAATATTATTTCCAAAATAACTGAATGTAACATGAATACTATTTCCAAAATAACTGGGTGTAACATGAATATTATTTCCAAAATAACTGAATGCAACATGAATACTATTTCCAAAATAACTGGGTGCAACATGAATACTATTTCCAAAATAACTGGGTGCAACATGAATACTATTTCCAAAATAACTGAATGCAACATGAATACTATTTCCAAAATAACTGAATGCAACATGAATACAATTTCCAAAATAACTGAATGCAACATGAATACTATTTCCAAAATAACTGAATGAAACATGAATACTATTTCCAAAATAACTGGGTGCAACATGAATACTATTTCCAAAATAACTGAATGAAACATGAATACTATTTCCAAAATAACTGAATGTAACATGAATACTATTTCCAAAATAACTGGGTGTAACATGAATACTATTTCCAAAATAACTGGGTGTAACATGAATATTATTTCCAAAATAACTGAATGCAACATGAATACTATTTCCAAAATAACTGGGTGCAACATGAATACTATTTCCAAAATAACTGGGTGCAACATGAATACTATTTCCAAAATAACTGGGTGCAACATGAATACTATTTCCAAAATAACTGGGTGCAACATGAATACTATTTCCAAAATAACTGGGTGCAACATGAATACTATTTCCAAAATAACTGAATGCAACATGAATATTATTTCCAAAATAACTGAATGCAACATGAATACTATTTCCAAAATAACTGGGTGCAACATGAATACTATTTCCAAAATAACTGGGTGCAACATGAATACTATTTCCAAAATAACTGGGTGCAACATTAATACTATTTCCAAAATAACTTGGTGCAACATGAATACTATTTCCAAAATAACTGGGTGCAACATGAATACTATTTCCAAAATAACTGAATGCAACATGAATATTATTTCCAAAATAACTGAATGCAATATGAATACTATTTCCAAAATAACTGGGTGCAACATGAATACTATTTCCAAAATAACTGGGTGCAACATGAATACTATTTCCAAAGTAACTGGGTGTAACATGAATATTATTTCCAAAATAACTGAATGCAACATGAATATTATTTCCAAAATAACTGAATGCAACATGAATACTATTTCCAAAATAACTGGGTGCAACATGAATACTATTTCCAAAATAACTGGGTGTAACATGAATATTATTTCCAAAATAACTGAATGCAACATGAATACTATTTCCAAAATAACTGGGTGCAACATGAATACTATTTCCAAAATAACTGGGTGCAACATGAATACTATTTCCAAAATAACTGGGTGCAACATTAATACTATTTCCAAAATAACTGGGTGCAACATGAATACTATTTCCAAAATAACTGAATGCAACATGAATATTATTTCCAAAATAACTGAATGCAACATGAATACTATTTCCAAAATAACTGGGTGCAACATGAATACTATTTCCAAAATAACTGGGTGCAACATGAATACTATTTCCAAAATAACTGGATGCAACATGAATACTATTTCCAAAATAACTGAATGCAACATGAATACAATTTCCAAAATAACTGAATGCAACATGAATACTATTTCCAAAATAATTGAATGAAACATGAATACTATTTCCAAAATAACTGAATGCAACATGAATACTATTTCCAAAATAATTGAATGCAACATGAATACTATTTCCAAAATAACTGGATGCAACATGAATACTATTTCCAAAATAACTGAATGCAACATGAATACTATTTCCAAAATAACTGAATGCAACATGAATACTATTTCCAAAATAATTGAATGCAACATGAATACTATTTCCAAAATAACTGAATGAAACATGAATACTATTTCCAAAATAACTGAATGTAACATGAATACTATTTCCAAAATAACTGAATGAAACATGAATACTATTTCCAAAATAATTGAATGCAACATGAATACTATTTCCAAAATAATTGAATGAAACATGAATACTATTTCCAAAATAACTGAATGAAATATGAGTACTATTTCCAAAATAACTGAATGAAACATGAATACTATTTCCAAAATAACTGAATGCAACATGAATACTATTTCCAAAATAACTGGGTGCAACATGAATACTATTTCCAAAACAACTGGGTGCAACATGAATACTATTTCCAAAATAACTGGGTGTAACATGAATATTATTTCCAAAATAACTGAATGCAACATGAATACTATTTCCAAAATAACTGGGTGCAACATGAATACTATTTCCAAAATAACTGGGTGCAACATGAATACTATTTCCAAAATAACTGGGTGCAACATGAATACTATTTCCAAAATAACTGAATGTAACATGAGTACTATTTCCAAAATAACTGAATGAAACATGAATACTATTTCCAAAATAACTGAATGAAACATGAATACTATTTCCAAAATAACTGAATGCAACATGAATACTATTTCCAAAATAATTGAATGCAACATGAATACTATTTCCAAAATAACTGAATGAAACATGAATACTATTTCCAAAATAATTGAATTAAACATGAATACTATTTCCAAAATAACTGGGTGCAACATGAATACTATTTCCAAAATAACTGGGTGTAACATGAATACTATTTCCAAAATAACTGGGTGCAACATGAATACTATTTCCAAAATAACTGGGTGCAACATGAATACAATTTCCAAAATAACTGGGTGTAACATGAATACTATTTCAAAAATAACTGGGTGCAACATGAATACTATTTCCAAAATAACTGAATGCAACATGAATACTATTTCCAAAATAACTGGGTGCAACATAAATACTATTTCCAAAATAACTGAATGCAACATGAATACTATTTCCAAAATAACTGGGTGCAACATGAATACAATTTCCAAAAAAACTGGGTGCCACATGAATACTATTTCCAAAATAACTGGGTGCAACATGAATACTATTTCCAAAATAACTGGGTGTAACATGAATACAATTTCCAAAATAACTGGGTGTAACATGAATACTATTTCCAAAATAACTGGGTGCAACATGAATACTATTTCCAAAATAACTGGGTGCAACATGAATACTATTTCCAAAATAACTGGGTACAACATGAATACTATTTCCAAAATAACTGGGTGCAACATGAATACTATTTCCAAAATAACTGGGTGCAACATGAATACAATTTCCAAAATAACTGGGTGCAACATGAATACTATTTCCAAAATAACTGGGTACAACATGAATACTATTTCCAAAATAACTGGGTGCAACATGAATACTATTTCCAAAATAACTGGGTGCAACATGAATACTATTTCCAAAATAACTGGGTACAACATGAATACTATTTCCAAAAAAACTGAATGCAACATGAATACTATTTCCAAAATAACTGAATGCAACATGAATACTATTTCCAAAATAACTGGGTGTAACATGAATACCATTTCCAAAATAACTGGGTGCAACATGAATACCATTTCCAAAATAACTGGGTGCAACATTAATACTATTTCCAAAATAACTGGGTGCAACATGAATACTATTTCCAAAATAACTGGGTGTAACATGAATATTATTTCCAAAATAACTGGGTGTAACATGAATACAATTTCCAAAATAACTGGATGCAACAGGAATACTATTTCCAAAATAACTGGGTGCAACATGAATACTATTTCCAAAATAACTGGGTGCAACATGAATACTATTTGCAAAATAACTGGGTGCAACATGAATACTATTTCCAAAATAACTGGGTGCAACATGAATACTATTTCCAAAATAACTGGGTGCAACATGAATACTATTTCCAAAATAACTGAATGCAACATGAATACTATTTCCAAAATAACTGAATGCAACATGAATACTATTTCCAAAATAACTGAATGCAACATGAATACTATTTCCAAAATAACTGAATGCAACATGAATACTATTTCCAAAATAACTGAATGCAACATGAATACTATTTCCAAAATAACTGAATGCAACATGAATACTATTTCCAAAATAACTGAATGCAACATGAATACTATTTCCAAAATAACTGGGTGCAACATGAATACTATTTCCAAAATAACTGGGTGCAACATGAATACTATTTCCAAAATAACTGGGTGCAATATGAATACTATTTCCAAAATAACTGGGTGTAACATGAATACTATTTCCAAAATAACTGAATGCAACATGAATACTATTTTTAAAATAACTGGGTGTAATATGAATACCATTTCCAAAATAACTGGGTGCAACATGAATACCATTTCCAAAATTACTGGGTTCAACATTAATACTATTTCCAAAATAACTGGGTGCAACATTAATACTATTTCCAAAATAACTGGGTGTAACATGAATATTATTTCCAAAATAACTGGGTGTAACATGAATACAATTTCCAAAATAACGTGGTACAACAGGAATACTATTTCCAAAATAACTGGGTGCAACATGAATACTATTTCCAAAATAACTGGGTGCAACATGAATACTATTTCCAAAATAACTGAATGCAACATGAATACTATTTCCAAAATAACTGAATGCAACATGAATACTATTTCCAAAATAACTGAATGCAACATGAATACTATTTCCAAAATAACTGAATGCAACATGAATACTATTTCCAAAATAACTGAATGCAACATGAATACTATTTCCAAAATAACTGAATGCAACATGAATACTATTTCCAAAACAACTTAGTGCAACATGAATACTATTTCCAAAATAACTGGGTGCAACATAAATACTATTTCCAAAATAACTGGGTGCAATATGAATACTATTTCCAAAATAACTGGGTGCAACATGAATAATATTTCCAAAATAACTGGGTGCAACATGAATACTATTTCCAAAATAACTGGGTGCAACATGAATATTATTTCCAAAATAACTGGGTGTAACATGAATACTATTTCCAAAATAACTGGGTGCAACATGAATACTATTTCCAAAATAATTGAATGCAACATGAATACTATTTCCAAAATAACTGAATGTAACATGAATACTATTTCCAAAATAACTGAATGAAACATGAATACTATTTCCAAAATAACTGAATGAAACATGAATACTATTTCCAAAATAATTGAATGCAACATGAATACTATTTCCAAAATAATTGAATGCAACATGAATACTATTTCCAAAATAATTGAATGAAACATGAATACTATTTCCAAAATAACTGAATGTAACATGAGTATTATTTCCAAAATAACTGAATGAAACATGAATACTATTTCCAAAATAACTGAATGTAACATGAATACTATTTCCAAAATAACCGAATGAAACATGAATACTATTTCCAAAATAATTGAATGCAACATGAATACTATTTCCAAAATAATTGAATGAAACATGAATACTATTTCCAAAATAACTGAATGAAACATGAGTACTATTTCCAAAATAACTGAATGAAACATGAATACTATTTCCAAAATAACTGAATGCAACATGAATACTATTTCCAAAATAACTGGGTGCAACATGAATACTATTTCCAAAATAACTGGGTGCAACATGAATACTATTTCCAAAATAACTGGGTGTAACATGAATATTATTTCCAAAATAACTGAATGCAACATGAATACTATTTCAAAAATAACTGGGTGCAACATGAATACTATTTCCAAAATAACTGGGTGCAACATGAATACTATTTCCAAAATAACTGGGTGCAACATGAATACTATTTCCAAAATAACTGGGTACAACATGAATACTATTTCCAAAATAACTGGGTGCAACATGAATACTATTTCCAAAATAACTGGGTGCAACATGAATACAATTTCCAAAATAACTGGGTGCAACATGAATACTATTTCCAAAATAACTGGGTACAACATGAATACTATTTCCAAAATAACTGGGTGCAACATGAATACTATTTCCAAAATAACTGGGTGCAACATGAATACTATTTCCAAAATAACTGGGTACAACATGAATACTATTTCCAAAATAACTGGGTGTAACATGAATACTATTTCCAAAATAACTGGGTGCAACATGAATACTATTTCCAAAATAACTGGGTGCAACATGAATACAATTTCCAAAATAACTGGATGCAACAGGAATACTATTTCCAAAATAACTGAATGCAACATGAATACTATTTCCAAAATAACTGAATGCAACATGAATACTATTTCCAAAATAACTGAATGCAACATGAATACTATTTCCAAAATAACTGAATGCAACATGAATACTATTTCCAAAATAACTGAATGCAACATGAATACTATTTCCAAAATAACTGAATGCAACATGAATACCATTTCCAAAATAACTGAATGAAACATGAATACTATTTCCAAAATAATTGAATGAAACATGAATACTATTTCCAAAATAAGTGAATGCAACATGAATACTATTTCCAAAATAACTGGGTGCAACATGAATACTATTTCCAAAATAACTGGGTGCAACATGAATACTATTTCCAAAATAACTGGGTGCAACATGAATACTATTTCCAAAATAACTGGGTGCAACATGAATACTATTTCCAAAATAACTGGGTGCAACATGAATACTATTTCCAAATTAACTGGGTGCAACATGAATACTATTTCCAAAATAACTGAATGCAACATGAATACTATTTCCAAAATAACTGAATGCAACATGAATACTATTTCCAAAATAACTGAATGCAACATGAATACTATTTCCAAAATAACTGAATGCAACATGAATACTATTTCCAAAATAACTGAATGCAACATGAATACTATTTCCAAAATAACTGAATGCAACATGAATACTATTTCCAAAATAACTGGGTGCAACATGAATACTATTTCCAAAATAACTGGGTGCAACATGAATACTATTTCAAAAATAACTGGGTGCAATATGAATACTATTTCAAAAATAACTGGGTGTAACATGAATACTATTTCCAAAATAACTGAATGCAACATGAATACTATTTTTAAAATAACTGGGTGTAATATGAATACCATTTCCAAAATAACTGGGTGCAACATGAATACCATTTCCAAAATTACTGGGTTCAACATTAATACTATTTCCAAAATAACTGGGTGCAACATGAATACTATTTCCAAAATAACTGGGTGTAACATGAATATTATTTCCAAAATAACTGGGTGTAACATGAATACAATTTCCAAAATAACGTGGTACAACAGGAATACTATTTCCAAAATAACTGGGTGCAACATGAATACTATTTCCAAAATAACTGGGTGCAACATGAATACTATTTCCAAAATAACTGAATGCAACATGAATACTATTTCCAAAATAACTGAATGCAACATGAATACTATTTCCAAAATAACTGAATGCAACATGAATACTATTTCCAAAATAACTGAATGCAACATGAATACTATTTCCAAAATAACTGAATGCAACATGAATACTATTTCCAAAATAACTGAATGCAACATGAATACTATTTCCAAAATAACTGGGTGCAACATGAATACTATTTCCAAAATAACTGGGTGCAACATGAATACTATTTCCAAAATAACTGGGTGCAATATGAATACTATTTCCAAAATAACTGGGTGCAACATGAATAATATTTCCAAAATAACTGGGTGCAACATGAATACTATTTCCAAAATAACTGGGTGTAACATGAATATTATTTCCATAATAACTGGGTGTAACATGAATACTATTTCCAAAATAACTGGGTGCAACATGAATACTATTTCCAAAATAATTGAATGCAACATGAATACTATTTCCAAAATAACTGAATGTAACATGAATACTATTTCCAAAATAACTGAATGACACATGAATACTATTTCCAAAATAACTGAATGAAACATGAATACTATTTCCAAAATAATTGAATGCAACATGAATACTATTTCCAAAATAATTGAATGCAACATGAATACTATTTCCAAAATAATTGAATGAAACATGAATACTATTTCCAAAATAACTGAATGTAACATGAGTACTATTTCCAAAATAACTGAATGAAACATGAATACTATTTCCAAAATAACTGAATGTAACATGAATACTATTTCCAAAATAACCGAATGAAACATGAATACTATTTCCAAAATAATTGAATGCAACATGAATACTATTTCCAAAATAATTGAATGAAACATGAATACTATTTCCAAAATAACTGAATGAAACATGAGTACTATTTCCAAAATAACTGAATGAAACATGAATACTATTTCCAAAATAACTGAATGCAACATGAATACTATTTCCAAAATAACTGGGTGCAACATGAATACTATTTCCAAAATAACTGGGTGCAACATGAATACTATTTCCAAAATAACTGGGTGTAACATGAATATTATTTCCAAAATAACTGATTGCAACATGAATACTATTTCCAAAATAACTGGGTGCAACATGAATACTATTTCCAAAATAACTGGGTGCAACATGAATACTATTTCCAAAATAACTGGGTGCAACATGAATACTATTTCCAAAATAACTGAATGTAACATGAGTACTATTTCCAAAATAACTGAATGAAACATGAATACTATTTCCAAAATAACTGAATGAAACATGAATACTATTTCCAAAATAACTGAATGCAACATGAATACTATTTCCAAAATAATTGAATGCAACATGAATACTATTTCCAAAATAACTGAATGAAACATGAATACTATTTCCAAAATAATTGAATTAAACATGAATACTATTTCCAAAATAACTGGGTGCAACATGAATACTATTTCCAAAAAAACTGGGTGTAACATGAATACTATTTCCAAAATAACTGGGTGCAACATGAATACTATTTCCAAAATAACTGGGTGCAACATGAATACAATTTCCAAAATAACTGGGTGTAACATGAATACTATTTCCAAAATAACTGGGTGCAACATGAATACTATTTCCAAAATAACTGAATGCAACATGAATACTATTTCCAAAATAACTGGGTGCAACATGAATATTATTTCCAAAATAACTGGGTGCAACATGAATACTATTTCCAAAATAACTGGGTGCAACATGAATACTATTTCCAAAATAACTGGGTGTAACATGAATACTATTTCCAAAATAACTGGGTGCAACATGAATACTATTTCCAAAATAACTGGGTGCAACATGAATACAATTTCCAAAATAACTGGGTGTAACATGAATACTATTTCCAAAATAACTGGGTGCAACATGAATACTATTTCCAAAATAACTAGGTGCAACATGAATACTATTTCCAAAATAACTGAATGCAACATGAATACTATTTCCAAAATAATTGAATGCAACATGAATACTATTTCCAAAATAACTGAATGAAACATGAATACTATTTCCAAAATAATTGAATGAAACATGAATACTATTTCCAAAATAACTGGGTGCAACATGAATACTATTTCCAAAATAACTAGGTGTAACATGAATACAATTTCCAAAATAACTGGGTGCAACATGAATACTATTTCCAAAATAACTGGGTGCAACATGAATACTATTTCCAAAATAACTGGGTACAACATGAATACTATTTCCAAAATAACTGGGTGCAACATGAATACAATTTCCAAAATAACTGGGTGCAACATGAATACTATTTCCAAAATAACTGGGTACAACATGAATACTATTTCCAAAATAACTGGGTGCAACATGAATACAATTTCCAAAATAACTGGGTGCAACATGAATACAATTTCCAAAATAACTGGGTGCAACATAAATACTATTTCCAAAATAACTGGGTACAACATGAATACTATTTCCAAAATAACTGAATGCAACATGAATACTATTTCCAAAATAACTGAATGCAACATGAATACTATTTCCAAAATAACTGGGTGTAACATGAATACCATTTCCAAAATAACTGGGTGCAACATAAATACCATTTCCAAAATAACTGGGTGCAACATTAATACTATTTCCAAAATAACTGGGTGCAACATGAATACTATTTCCAAAATAACTGGGTGTAACATTAATATTATTTCCAAAAAAACTGGGTGTAACATGAATAAAATTTCCAAAATAACTGGGTGCAACAGGAATACTATTTCCAAAATAACTGGGTGCAACATGAATACTATTTCCAAAATAACTGGGTGCAACATGAATACTATTTCCAAAATAACTGGGTGCAACATGAATACTATTTCCAAAATAACTGGGTGCAACATGAATACTATTTCCAAAATAACTGGGTGCAACATGAATACTATTTCTAAAATAACTGAATGCAACATGAATACTATTTCCAAAATAACTGAATGCAACATGAATACTATTTCCAAAATAACTGAATGCAACATGAATACTATTTCCAAAATAACTGAATGCAACATGAATAATATTTCCAAAATAACTGAATGCAACATGAATACTATTTCCAAAACAACTGAATGCAACATGAATACTATTTCCAAAATAACTGGGTGCAACATGAATACTATTTCCAAAATGACTGGGTGCAACATGAATACTATTTCCAAAATAACTGGGTGGAACATGAATACTATTTCCAAAATAACTGGGTACAACATGAATACTATTTCCAAAATAACTGGGTGCAACATGAATACTATTTCCAAAATAACTGGGTGCAACATGAATACAATTTCCAAAATAACTGGGTGCAACATGAATACTATTTCCAAAATAACTGGGTACAACATGAATACTATTTCCAAAATAACTGGGTGCAACATGAATACTATTTCCAAAATAACTGGGTGCAACATGAATACAATTTCCAAAATAACTGGGTGCAACATGAATACTATTTCCAAAATAACTGGGTACAACATGAATACTATTTCCAAAATAACTGAATGCAACATGAATACTATTTCCAAAATAACTGAATGCAACATGAATACTATTTCCAAAATAACTGGGTGTAACATGAATACCATTTCCAAAATAACTGGGTGCAACATGAATACCATTTCCAAAATAACTGGGTGCAACATTAATACTATTTCCAAAATAATTGGGTGCAACATGAATACTATTTCCAAAATAACTGGGTGTAACATGAATATTATTTCCAAAATAACTGGGTGTAACATGAATACAATTTCCAAAATAACTGGGTGCAACAGGAATACTATTTCCAAAATAACTGGGTGCAACATGAATACTATTTCAAAAATAACTGGGTGCAACATGAATACTATTTCCAAAATAACTGGGTGCAACATGAATACTATTTCCAAAATAACTGGGTGCAACATGAATACTATTTCCAAAATAACTGGGTGCAACATGAATACTATTTCCAAAATAACTGAATGCAACATGAATACTATTTCCAAAATAACTGAATGCAACATGAATACTATTTCCAAAATAACAGAATGCAACATGAATACTATTTCCAAAATAACTGAATGCAACATGAATACTATTTCCAAAATAACTGAATGCAACATGAATACTATTTCCAAAACACCTGAATGCAACATGAATACTATTTCCAAAATAACTGGGTGCAACATGAATACTATTTCCAAAATAACTGGGTGCAACATGAATACTATTTCCAAAATAACTGGGTGCAATATGAATACTATTTCCAAAATAACTGGGTGTAACATGAATACTATTTCCAAAATAACTGAATGCAACATGAATACTATTTCCAAAATAACTGGGTGTAATATGAATACCATTTCCAAAATAACTGGGTGCAACATGAATACCATTTCCAAAATTACTGGGTTCAACATTAATACTATTTCCAAAATTACTGGGTGCAACATGAATACTATTTCCAAAATAACTGGGTGTAACATGAATATTATTTCCAAAATAACTGGGTGTAACATGAATACAATTTCCAAAATAACGTGGTACAACGTGGTATTTCCAAAATAACTGGGTGCAACATGAATACTATTTCATAAATAACTGGGTGCAACATGAATACTATTTCCAAAATAACTGGGTGCAACATGAATACTATTTCCAAAATAACTGGGTGCAACATGAATACTATTTCCAAAAAAACTGGGTGCAACATGAATACTATTTCCAAAATAACTGAATGCAACATGAATACTATTTCCAAAATAACTGAATGCAACATGAATACTATTTCCAAAATAACTGAATGCAACATGAATACTATTTCCAAAATAACTGAATGCAACATGAATACTATTTCCAAAATAACTGAATGCAACATGAATACTATTTCCAAAATAACTGAATGCAACATGAATACTATTTCCAAAACAACTGGGTGCAACATGAATACTATTTCCAAAATAACTGGGTGCAACATGAATACTATTTCCAAAATAACTGGGTGCAATATGAATACTATTTCCAAAATAACTGGGTGCAACATGAATAATATTTCCAAAATAACTGGGTGCAACATGAATACTATTTCCAAAATAACTGGGTGCAACATGAATACTATTTCCAAAATAACTGGGTGCAACATGAATACTATTTCCAAAATAACTGGGTGCAATATGAATACTATTTCCAAAATAACTGGGTGTAACATGAATACTATTTCCAAAATAACTGAATGCAACATGAATACTATTTCCAAAATAACTGGGTGTAATATGAATACCATTTCCAAAATAACTGGGTGCAACATGAATACCATTTCCAAAATTACTGGGTTCAACATTAATACTATTTCCAAAATTACTGGGTGCAACATGAATACTATTTCCAAAATAACTGGGTGTAACATGAATATTATTTCCAAAATAACTGGGTGTAACATGAATACAATTTCCAAAATAACGTGGTACAACGTGGTATTTCCAAAATAACTGGGTGCAACATGAATACTATTTCATAAATAACTGGGTGCAACATGAATACTATTTCCAAAATAACTGGGTGCAACATGAATACTATTTCCAAAATAACTGGGTGCAACATGAATACTATTTCCAAAAAAACTGGGTGCAACATGAATACTATTTCCAAAATAACTGAATGCAACATGAATACTATTTCCAAAATAACTGAATGCAACATGAATACTATTTCCAAAATAACTGAATGCAACATGAATACTATTTCCAAAATAACTGAATGCAACATGAATACTATTTCCAAAATAACTGAATGCAACATGAATACTATTTCCAAAATAACTGAATGCAACATGAATACTATTTCCAAAACAACTGGGTGCAACATGAATACTATTTCCAAAATAACTGGGTGCAACATGAATACTATTTCCAAAATAACTGGGTGCAATATGAATACTATTTCCAAAATAACTGGGTGCAACATGAATAATATTTCCAAAATAACTGGGTGCAACATGAATACTATTTCCAAAATAACTGGGTGTAACATGAATATTATTTCCAAAATAACTGGGTGTAACATGAATACTATTTCCAAAATAACTGGGTGCAACATGAATACTATTTCCAAAATAACTGGGTGCAGCATGAGTACTATTTCCAAAATAACTGGGTGCAACATGAATACTATTTCCAAAATAACTGGGTGCAACATGAATACTATTTCCAAAATAACTGGGTGAAACATGAATACTATTTCCAAAATAACTGGGTGCAACATGAATACTATTTCCAAAATAACTGAATGCAACATGAATACTATTTCCAAAATAACTGGGTGCAACATGAATACTATTTCCAAAATAACTGGGTGCAACATGAATACTATTTCCAAAATAACTGGGTGCAACATGAATACTATTTCCAAAATAACTGGGTGAAACATGAATACTATTTCCAAAATAACTGGGTGCAACATGAATACTATTTCCAAAATAACTGAATGCAACATGAATACTATTTCCAAAATAACTGAATGCAACATGAATACTATTTCCAAAATAACTGAATGCAACATGAATACTATTTCCAAAATTACTGAATGCAACATGAATACTATTTCCAAAATAACTGAATGCAACATGAATATTATTTCCAAAATAATTGGGTGCAACATGAATACTATTTCCAAAATTACTGGGTGCAACATGAATAAAATTTCCAAAATAACTGGGTGTAACATGAATACTATTTCCAAAATAACTGGGTGCAACATGAATACTATTTCCAAAATAACTGGGTGCAACATGAATACTATTTCCAAAATAACTGGGTACAACATGAATACAATTTCCAAAATAACTGGGTGCAACATAAATACTATTTCCAAAATAACTGGGTACAACATGAATACTATTTCCAAAATAACTGAATGCAACATGAATACTATTTCCAAAATAACTGAATGCAACATGAATACTATTTCCAAAATAACTGGGTGTAACATGAATACCATTTCCAAAATAACTGGGTGCAACATGAATACCATTTCCAAAATAACTGGGTGCAACATTAATACTATTTCCAAAATAACTGGGTGCAACATGAATACTATTTCCAAAATAACTGGGTGTAACATGAATATTATTTCCAAAAAAACTGGGTGTAACATGAATAAAATTTCCAAAATAACTGGGTGCAACAGGAATACTATTTCCAAAATAACTGGGTGCAACATGAATACTATTTCCAAAATAACTGGGTGCAACATGAATACTATTTCCAAAATAACTGGGTGCAACATGAATACTATTTCCAAAATAACTGGGTGCAACATGAATACTATTTCCAAAATAACTGGGTGCAACATGAATACTATTTCTAAAATAACTGAATGCAACATGAATACTATTTCCAAAATAACTGAATGCAACATGAATACTATTTCCAAAATAACTGAATGCAACATGAATACTATTTCCAAAATAACTGAATGCAACATGAATAATATTTCCAAAATAACTGAATGCAACATGAATACTATTTCCAAAACAACTGAATGCAACATGAATACTATTTCCAAAATAACTGGGTGCAACATGAATACTATTTCCAAAATAACTGGGTGCAACATGAATACTATTTCCAAAATAACTGGGTGGAACATGAATACTATTTCCAAAATAACTGGGTGCAACATGAATACAATTTCCAAAATAACTGGGTGCAACATGAATACTATTTCCAAAATAACTGGGTACAACATGAATACTATTTCCAAAATAACTGAATGCAACATGAATACTATTTCCAAAATAACTGAATGCAACATGAATACTATTTCCAAAATAACTGGGTGTAACATGAATACCATTTCCAAAATAACTGGGTGCAACATGAATACCATTTCCAAAATAACTGGGTGCAACATTAATACTATTTCCAAAATAATTGGGTGCAACATGAATACTATTTCCAAAATAACTGGGTGTAACATGAATATTATTTCCAAAATAACTGGGTGTAACATGAATACAATTTCCAAAATAACTGGGTGCAACAGGAATACTATTTCCAAAATAACTGGGTGCAACATGAATACTATTTCAAAAATAACTGGGTGCAACATGAATACTATTTCCAAAATAACTGGGTGCAACATGAATACTATTTCCAAAATAACTGGGTGCAACATGAATACTATTTCCAAAATAACTGGGTGCAACATGAATACTATTTCCAAAATAACTGAATGCAACATGAATACTATTTCCAAAATAACTGAATGCAACATGAATACTATTTCCAAAATAACAGAATGCAACATGAATACTATTTCCAAAATAACTGAATGCAACATGAATACTATTTCCAAAATAACTGAATGCAACATGAATACTATTTCCAAAACACCTGAATGCAACATGAATACTATTTCCAAAATAACTGGGTGCAACATGAATACTATTTCCAAAATAACTGGGTGCAACATGAATACTATTTCCAAAATAACTGGGTGCAATATGAATACTATTTCCAAAATAACTGGGTGTAACATGAATACTATTTCCAAAATAACTGAATGCAACATGAATACTATTTCCAAAATAACTGGGTGTAATATGAATACCATTTCCAAAATAACTGGGTGCAACATGAATACCATTTCCAAAATTACTGGGTTCAACATTAATACTATTTCCAAAATTACTGGGTGCAACATGAATACTATTTCCAAAATAACTGGGTGTAACATGAATATTATTTCCAAAATAACTGGGTGTAACATGAATACAATTTCCAAAATAACGTGGTACAACGTGGTATTTCCAAAATAACTGGGTGCAACATGAATACTATTTCATAAATAACTGGGTGCAACATGAATACTATTTCCAAAATAACTGGGTGCAACATGAATACTATTTCCAAAATAACTGGGTGCAACATGAATACTATTTCCAAAAAAACTGGGTGCAACATGAATACTATTTCCAAAATAACTGAATGCAACATGAATACTATTTCCAAAATAACTGAATGCAACATGAATACTATTTCCAAAATAACTGAATGCAACATGAATACTATTTCCAAAATAACTGAATGCAACATGAATACTATTTCCAAAATAACTGAATGCAACATGAATACTATTTCCAAAATAACTGAATGCAACATGAATACTATTTCCAAAACAACTGGGTGCAACATGAATACTATTTCCAAAATAACTGGGTGCAACATGAATACTATTTCCAAAATAACTGGGTGCAATATGAATACTATTTCCAAAATAACTGGGTGCAACATGAATAATATTTCCAAAATAACTGGGTGCAACATGAATACTATTTCCAAAATAACTGGGTGTAACATGAATATTATTTCCAAAATAACTGGGTGTAACATGAATACTATTTCCAAAATAACTGGGTGCAGCATGAATACTATTTCCAAAATAACTGGGTGCAACATGAGTACTATTTCCAAAATAACTGGGTGCAACATGAATACTATTTCCAAAATAACTGGGTGCAACATGAATACTATTTCCAAAATAACTGGGTGAAACATGAATACTATTTCCAAAATAACTGGGTGCAACATGAATACTATTTCCAAAATAACTGAATGCAACATGAATACTATTTCCAAAATAACTTGGTGCAACATGAATACTATTTCCAAAATAACTGGGTGCAACATGAATACTATTTCCAAAATAACTGGGTGCAACATGAATACTATTTCCAAAATAACTGGGTGAAACATGAATACTATTTCCAAAATAACTGGGTGCAACATGAATACTATTTCCAAAATAACTGAATGCAACATGAATACTATTTCCAAAATAACTGAATGCAACATGAATACTATTTCCAAAATAACTGAATGCAACATGAATACTATTTCCAAAATTACTGAATGCAACATGAATACTATTTCCAAAATAACTGAATGCAACATGAATATTATTTCCAAAATAATTGGGTGCAACATGAATACTATTTCCAAAATTACTGGGTGCAACATGAATAAAATTTCCAAAATAACTGGGTGTAACATGAATACTATTTCCAAAATAACTGGGTGCAACATGAATACTATTTCCAAAATAACTGGGTGCAACATGAATACTATTTCCAAAATAACTGGGTACAACATGAATACTATTTCCAAAATAACTGGGTGCAACATGAATACTATTTCCAAAATAACTGGGTGCAATATGAATACTATTTCCAAAATAACTGGGTGCAACATGAATAATATTTCCAAAATAACTGGGTGCAACATGAATACTATTTCCAAAATAACTGGGTGTAACATGAATATTATTTCCAAAATAACTGGGTGTAACATGAATACTATTTCCAAAATAACTGGGTGCAACATGAATACTATTTCCAAAATAACTGGGTGCAACATGAGTACTATTTCCAAAATAACTGGGTGCAACATGAATACTATTTCCAAAATAACTGGGTGCAACATGAATACTATTTCCAAAATAACTGGGTGAAACATGAATACTATTTCCAAAATAACTGGGTGCAACATGAATACTATTTCCAAAATAACTGAATGCAACATGAATACTATTTCCAAAATAACTGGGTGCAACATGAATACTATTTCCAAAATAACTGGGTGCAACATGAATACTATTTCCAAAATAACTGGGTGCAACATGAATACTATTTCCAAAATAACTGGGTGAAACATGAATACTATTTCCAAAATAACTGGGTGCAACATGAATACTATTTCCAAAATAACTGAATGCAACATGAATACTATTTCCAAAATAACTGAATGCAACATGAATACTATTTCCAAAATAACTGAATGCAACATGAATACTATTTCCAAAATTACTGAATGCAACATGAATACTATTTCCAAAATAACTGAATGCAACATGAATATTATTTCCAAAATAATTGGGTGCAACATGAATACTATTTCCAAAATTACTGGGTGCAACATGAATAAAATTTCCAAAATAACTGGGTGTAACATGAATACTATTTCCAAAATAACTGGGTGCAACATGAATACTATTTCCAAAATAACTGGGTGCAACATGAATACTATTTCCAAAATAACTGGGTACAACATGAATACTATTTCCAAAATAACTGGGTGCAACATGAATACTATTTCCAAAATAACTGGGTGCAACATGAATACAATTTCCAAAATAACTGGGTGCAACATGAATACTATTTCCAAAATAACTGGGTACAACATGAATACTATTTCCAATATAACTGGGTGCAACATGAATACTATTTCCAAAATAACTGGGTACAACATGAATACTATTTCCAAAATAACTGGGTGCAACATGAATACTATTTCCAAAACAACTGGGTGCAACATGAATACAATTTCCAAAATAACTGGGTGCAACATGAATACTATTTCCAAAATAACTGGGTACAACATGAATACTATTTCCAAAATAACTGGGTGCAACATGAATACTATTTCCAAAATAACTGGGTGCAACATGAATACAATTTCCAAAATAACTGGGTGCAACATGAATACTATTTCCAAAATAACTGGGTACAACATGAATACTATTTCCAAAATAACTGAATGCAACATGAATACTATTTCCAAAATAACTGAATGCAACATGAATACTATTTCCAAAATAACTGGGTGTAACATGAATACCATTTCCAAAATAACTGGGTGCAACATGAATACCATTTCCAAAATAACTGGGTGATACATTAATACTATTTCAAAAATAACTGGGTGCAACATGAATACTATTTCCAAAATAACTGGGTGTAACATGAATATTATTTCCAAAATAACTGGGTGTAACATGAATACAATTTCCAAAATAACTGGGTGCAACAGGAATACTATTTCCAAAATAACTGGGTGCAACATGAATACTATTTCCAAAATAACTGGGTGCAACATGAATACTATTTCCAAAATAACTGGGTGCAACATGAATACTATTTCCAAAATAACTGGGTGCAACATGAATACTATTTCCAAAATAACTGGGTGCAACATGAATACTATTTCCAAAATAACTGAATGCAACATGAATACTATTTCCAAAATAACTGAATGAAACATGAATACTATTTCCAAAATAACTGAATGCAACATGAATACAATTTCCAAAATAACTGAATGCAACATGAATACTATTTCCAAAATAACTGAATGCAACATGAATACTATTTCCAAAATAACTGAATGCAACATGAATACTATTTCCAAAATAACTGGGTGCAACATGAATACTATTTCCAAAATAACTGGGTGCAACATGAATACTATTTCCAAAATAACTGGGTGCAATATGAATACTATTTCAAAAATAACTGGGTGTAACATGAATACTATTTCCAAAATAACTGAATGCAACATGAATACTATTTCCAAAATAACTGGGTGTAACATGAATACTATTTCCAAAATAACTGGGTGCAACATGAATACCATTTCCAAAATTACTGGGTTCAACATTAATACTATTTCCAAAATAACTGGGTGCAACATGAATACTATTTCACAAATAACTGGGTGTAACATGAATATTATTTCCAAAATAACTGGGTGTAACATGAATACAATTTCCAAAATAACTGAATGCAACATGAATACTATTTCCAAAATAACTGGGTGCAACATGAATACTATTTCCAAAATAACTGGGTGTAACATGAATACTATTTCCAAAATAACTGGGTGTAACATGAATACTATTTCCAAAATAACTGGGTGCAACATGAATACTATTTCCAAAATAACTGGGTGCAACATGAATACTATTTCCAAAATCACTGGGTACAACATGAATACTATTTCCAAAATAACTGGGTGCAACATGAATACTATTTCCAAAATAACTGGGTGCAACATGAATACAATTTCCAAAATAACTGGGTGCAACATGAATACTATTTCCAAAATAACTGGGTACAACATGAATACTATTTCCAAAATAACTGGGTGCAACATGAATACTATTTCCAAAATAACTGGGTGCAACATGAATACAATTTCCAAAAAAACTGGGTGCAACATTAATACTATTTCCAAAATAACTGGGTACAACATGAATACTATTTCCAAAATAACTGAATGCAACATGAATACTATTTCCAAAATAACTGAATGCAACATGAATACTATTTCCAAAATAACTGGGTGTAACATGAATACCATTTCCAAAATAACTGGGTGCAACATGAATACCATTTCCAAAATAACTGGGTGCAACATTAATACTATTTCCAAAATAACTGGGTGCAACATGAATACTATTTCCAAAATAACTGGGTGTAACATGAATATTATTTCCAAAATAACTGGGTGTAACATGAATACAATTTCCAAAATAACTGGGTGCAACAGGAATACTATTTCCAAAATAACTGGGTGCAACATGAATACTATTTCCAAAATAACTGGGTGCAACATGAATACTATTTCCAAAATAACTGGGTGCAACATGAATACTATTTCCAAAATAACTGGGTGCAACATGAAAACTATTTCCAAAATAACTGGGTGCAACATGAATACTATTTCCAAAATAACTGAATGCAACATGAATACTATTTCCAAAATAACTGAATGCAACATGAATACTATTTCCAAAATAACTGAATGCAACATGAATACTATTTCCAAAATAACTGAATGCAACATGAATACTATTTCCAAAATAACTGAATGCAACATGAATACTATTTCCAAAACAACTGAATGCAACATGAATACTATTTCCAAAATAACTGGGTGCAACATGAATACTATTTCCAAAATAACTGGGTGCAACATGAATACTATTTCCAAAATAACTGGGTGCAATATGAATACTATTTCCAAAATAACTGGGTGTAACATGAATACTATTTCCAAAATAACTGAATGCAACATGAATACTATTTCCAAAATAACTGGGTGTAATATGAATACCATTTCCAAAATAACTGGGTGCAACATGAATACCATTTCCAAAATTACTGGGTTCAACATTAATACTATTTCCAAAATAACTGGGTGCAACATGAATACTATTTCCAAAATAACTGGGTGTAACATTAATATTATTTCCAAAATAACTGGGTGTAACATGAATACAATTTCCAAAATAACGTGGTACAACAGGAATACTATTTCACAAAATAACTGGGTGCAACATGAATACAATTTCCAAAATAACTGGGTGTAACATGAATACTATTTCCAAAATAACTGGGTGCAACATGAATACTATTTCCAAAATAACTGGGTGCAACATGAATACTATTTCCAAAATAACTGAATGCAACATGAATACTATTTCCAAAATAACTGGGTGCAACATGAATACAATTTCCAAAATAACTGGGTGCAACATGAATACTATTTCCAAAATAACTGGGTGCAACATGAATACTATTTCCAAAATAACTGGGTGTAACATGAATACAATTTCCAAAATAACTGGGTGTAACATGAATACTATTTCCAAAATAACTGGGTGCAACATGAATACTATTTCCAAAATAACTGGGTGCAACATGAATACTATTTCCAAAATAACTGGGTACAACATGAATACTATTTCCAAAATAACTGGGTGCAACATGAATACTATTTCCAAAATAACTGGGTGCAACATGAATACAATTTCCAAAATAACTGGGTGCAACATGAATACTATTTCCAAAATAACTGGGTACAACATGAATACTATTTCCAAAATAACTGGGTGCAACATGAATACTATTTCCAAAATAACTGGGTGCAACATGAATACAATTTCCAAAAAAACTGGGTGCAACATTAATACTATTTCCAAAATAACTGGGTACAACATGAATACTATTTCCAAAATAACTGAATGCAACATGAATACTATTTCCAAAATAACTGAATGCAACATGAATACTATTTCCAAAATAACTGGGTGTAACATGAATACCATTTCCAAAATAACTGGGTGCAACATGAATACCATTTCCAAAATAACTGGGTGCAACATTAATACTATTTCCAAAATAACTGGGTGTAACATGAATACTATTTCCAAAATAACTGGGTGTAACATGAATATTATTTCCAAAATAACTGGGTGCAACATGAATACAATTTCCAAAATAACTGGGTGCAACAGGAATACTATTTCCAAAATAACTGGGTGCAACATGAATACTATTTCCAAAATAACTGGGTGCAACATGAATACTATTTCCAAAATAACTGGGTGCAACATGAGTACTATTTCCAAAATAACTGAATGCAACATGAATACTATTTCCAAAATAACTGAATGCAACATGAATACTATTTCCAAAATAACTGAATGCAACATGAATACTATTTCCAAAATAACTGAATGCAACATGAATACTATTTCAAAATTACTGGGTGTAACATGAATATTATTTCCAAAATAACTGGGTGTAACATGAATACAATTTCCAAAATAACTGGGTGCAACAGGAATACTATTTCCAAAATAACTGGGTGCAACATGAATACTATTTCCAAAATAACTGGGTGCAACATGAATACTATTTCCAAAATAACTGGGTGCAACATGAATACTATTTCCAAAATAACTGAATGCAACATGAATACTATTTCCAAAATTACTGAATGCAACATGAATACTATTTCCAAAATAACTGAATGCAACATGAATACTATTTCCAAAATAACTGAATGCAACATGAATACTATTTCCAAAATAACTGAATGCAACATGAATACTATTTCCAAAACAACTGAATGCAACATGAATACTATTTCCAAAATAACTGGGTGCAACATGAATACTATTTCCAAAATAACTGGGTGCAACATGAATACTATTTCCAAAATAACTGAATGCAACATGAATACTATTTCCAAAATAACTGGGTGCAACATGAATACAATTTCCAAAATAACTGGGTGCAACATGAATACTATTTCCAAAATAACTGGGTGCAACATGAATACTATTTCCAAAATAACTGGGTGTAACATGAATACAATTTCCAAAATAACTGGGTGTAACATGAATACTATTTCCAAAATAACTGGGTGCAACATGAATACTATTTCCAAAATAACTGGGTGCAACATGAATACTATTTCCAAAATAACTGGGTACAACATGAATACTATTTCCAAAATAACTGGGTGCAACATGAATACTATTTCCAAAATAACTGGGTGCAACATGAATACAATTTCCAAAATAACTGGGTGCAACATGAATACTATTTCCAAAATAACTGGGTACAACATGAATACTATTTCCAAAATAACTGGGTGCAACATGAATACTATTTCCAAAATAACTGGGTGCAACATGAATACAATTTCCAAAAAAACTGGGTGCAACATTAATACTATTTCCAAAATAACTGGGTACAACATGAATACTATTTCCAAAATAACTGAATGCAACATGAATACTATTTCCAAAATAACTGAATGCAACATGAATACTATTTCCAAAATAACTGGGTGTAACATGAATACCATTTCCAAAATAACTGGGTGCAACATGAATACCATTTCCAAAATAACTGGGTGCAACATTAATACTATTTCCAAAATAACTGGGTGTAACATGAATACTATTTCCAAAATAACTGGGTGTAACATGAATATTATTTCCAAAATAACTGGGTGCAACATGAATACAATTTCCAAAATAACTGGGTGCAACAGGAATACTATTTCCAAAATAACTGGGTGCAACATGAATACTATTTCCAAAATAACTGGGTGCAACATGAATACTATTTCCAAAATAACTGGGTGCAACATGAGTACTATTTCCAAAATAACTGAATGCAACATGAATACTATTTCCAAAATAACTGAATGCAACATGAATACTATTTCCAAAATAACTGAATGCAACATGAATACTATTTCCAAAATAACTGAATGCAACATGAATACTATTTCAAAATTACTGGGTGTAACATGAATATTATTTCCAAAATAACTGGGTGTAACATGAATACAATTTCCAAAATAACTGGGTGCAACAGGAATACTATTTCCAAAATAACTGGGTGCAACATGAATACTATTTCCAAAATAACTGGGTGCAACATGAATACTATTTCCAAAATAACTGGGTGCAACATGAATACTATTTCCAAAATAACTGAATGCAACATGAATACTATTTCCAAAATAACTGAATGCAACATGAATACTATTTCCAAAATAACTGAATGCAACATGAATACTATTTCCAAAATAACTGAATGCAACATGAATACTATTTCCAAAATAACTGAATGCAACATGAATACTATTTCCAAAACAACTGAATGCAACATGAATACTATTTCCAAAATAACTGGGTGCAACATGAATACTATTTCCAAAATAACTGGGTGCAACATGAATACTATTTCCAAAATAACTGGGTGCAATATGAATACTATTTCCAAAATAACTGGGTGTAACATGAATACTATTTCCAAAATAACTGAATGCAACATGAATACTATTTCCAAAATAACTGGGTGTAATATGAATACCATTTCCAAAATAACTGGGTGCAACATGAATACCATTTCCAAAATTACTGGGTTCAACATTAATACTGTTTCCAAAATAACTGGGTGCAACATGAATACTATTTCCAAAATAACTGGGTGTAACATGAATATTATGTCCAAAATAACTGGGTGTAACATGAATACAATTTCCAAAATAACGTGGTACAACAGGAATACTATTTCCAAAATAACTGGGTGCAACATGAATACAATTTCCAAAATAACTGGGTGTAACATGAATACTATTTCCAAAATAACTGGGTGCAACATGAATACTATTTCCAAAATAACTGTGTGCAACATGAATACTATTTCCAAAATAACTGAATGCAACATGAATACTATTTCCAAAATAACTGGGTGCAACATGAATACAATTTCCAAAATAACTGGGTGCAACATGAATACTATTTCCAAAATAACTGGGTGCAACATGAATACTATTTCCAAAATAACTGGGTGTAACATGAATACAATTTCCAAAATAACTGGGTGTAACATGAATACTATTTCCAAAATAACTGGGTGCAACATGAATACTATTTCCAAAATAACTGGGTTCAACATGAATACTATTTCCAAAATAACTGGGTACAACATGAATACTATTTCCAAAATAACTGGGTGCAACATGAATACTATTTCCAAAATAACTGGGTGCAACATGAATACAATTTCCAAAATAACTGGGTGCAACATGAATACTATTTCCAAAATAACTGGGTACAACATGAATACTATTTCCAAAATAACTGGGTGCAACATGAATACTATTTCCAAAATAACTGGGTGCAACATGAATACAATTTCCAAAATAACTGGGTGCAACATGAATATTATTTCCAAAATAACTGGGTACAACATGAATACTATTTCCAAAATAACTGAATGCAACATGAATACTATTTCAAAAATAACTGGGTGTAACATGAATACTATTTCCAAAATAACTGAATGCAACATGAATACTATTTCCAAAATAACTGGGTGTAACATGAATACTATTTCCAAAATAACTGGGTGCAACATGAATACCATTTCCAAAATTACTGGGTTCAACATTAATACTATTTCCAAAATAACTGGGTGCAACATGAATACTATTTCCAAAATAACTGGGTGTAACATGAATATTATTTCCAAAATAACTGGGTGCAACAGGAATACTATTTCCAAAATAACTGGGTGCAACATGAATACTATTTCCAAAATAACTGGGTGCAACATTAATACTATTTCCAAAATAACTGGGTGCAACATGAATACTATTTCCAAAATAACTGGGTGCAATATGAATACTATTTCCAAAATAACTGGGTGCAACATGAATACTATTTCCAAAATAACTGAATGCAACATGAATACTATTTCCAAAATAACTGAATGCAACATGAATACTATTTCCAAAATAACTGAATGCAACATGAATACTATTTCCAAAATAACTGAATGCAACATGAATACTATTTCCAAAATAACTGAATGCAACATGAATACTATTTCCAAAACACCTGAATGCAACATGAATACTATTTCCAAAATAACTGGGTGCAACATGAATACTATTTCCAAAATAACTGGGTGCAACATGAATACTATTTCCAAAATAACTGGGTGCAATATGAATACTATTTCCAAAATAACTGGGTGTAACATGAATACTATTTCCAAAATAACTGAATGCAACATGAATACTATTTCCAAAATAACTGGGTGTAATATGAATACCATTTCCAAAATAACTGGGTGCAACATAAATACCATTTCCAAAATTACTGGGTTCAACATTAATACTATTTCCAAAATTACTGGGTGCAACATGAATACTATTTCCAAAATAACTGGGTGTAACATGAATATTATTTCCAAAATAACTGGGTGTAACATGAATACAATTTCCAAAAAAACGTGGTACAACAGGAATACTATTTCCAAAATAACTGGGTGCAACATGAATACTATTTCCAAAATAACTGGGTGCAACATGAATACTATTTCCAAAATAACTGGGTGCAACATGAATACTATTTCCAAAATAACTGGGTGCAACATGAATACTATTTCCAAAAAAACTGGGTGCAACATGAATACTATTTCCAAAATAACTGAATGCAACATGAATACTATTTCCAAAATAACTGAATGCAACATGAATACTATTTCCAAAATAACTGAATGCAACATGAATACTATTTCCAAAATAACTGAATGCAACATGAATACTATTTCCAAAATAACTGAATGCAACATGAATACTATTTCCAAAATAACTGAATGCAACATGAATACTATTTCCAAAACAACTGGGTGCAACATGAATACTATTTCCAAAATAACTGGGTTCAACATGAATACTATTTCCAAAATAACTGGGTGCAATATGAATACTATTTCCAAAATAACTGGGTGCAACATGAATAATATTTCCAAAATAACTGGGTGCAACATGAATACTATTTCCAAAATAACTGGGTGTAACATGAATATTATTTCCAAAATAACTGGGTGTAACATGAATACTATTTCCAAAATAACTGGGTGCAACATGAATACTATTTCCAAAATAACTGGGTGCAACATGAGTACTATTTCTAAAATAACTGGGTGCAACATGAATACTATTTCCAAAATAACTGGGTGCAACATGAATACTATTTCCAAAATAACTGGGTGAAACATGAATACTATTTCCAAAATAACTGGGTGCAACATGAATACTATTTCCAAAATAACTGAATGCAACATGAATACTATTTCCAAAATAACTGGGTGCAACATGAATACTATTTCCAAAATAACTGGGTGCAACATGAATACTATTTCCAAAATAACTGGGTGCAACATGAATACTATTTCCAAAATAACTGGGTGAAACATGAATACTATTTCCAAAATAACTGGGTGCAACATGAATACTATTTCCAAAATAACTGAATGCAACATGAATACTATTTCCAAAATAACTGAATGCAACATGAATACTATTTCCAAAATAACTGAATGCAACATGAATACTATTTCCAAAATTACTGAATGCAACATGAATACTATTTCCAAAATAACTGAATGCAACATGAATATTATTTCCAAAATAATTGGGTGCAACATGAATACTATTTTCAAAAATAACTGGGTGCAACATGAATACAATTTCCAAAATAACTGGGTGTAACATGAATAATATTTCCAAAATAACTGGGTGCAACATGAATACTATTTCCAAAATAACTGGGTGCAACATGAATACTATTTCCAAAATAACTGGGTACAACATGAATACTATTTCCAAAATAACTGGGTGCAACATGAATACTATTTCCAAAATAACTGGGTGCAACATGAATACAATTTCCAAAATAACTGGGTGCAACATGAATACTATTTCCAAAATAACTGGGTACAACATTAATACTATTTCCAAAATAACTGGGTGCAACATGAATACTATTTCCAAAATAACTGGGTACAACATGAATACTATTTCCAAAATAACTGGGTGCAACATGAATACTATTTCCAAAACAACTGGGTGCAACATGAATACAATTTCCAAAATAACTAGGTGCAATATGAATACTATTTCCAAAATAACTGGGTGTAACATGAATACTATTTCCAAAATAACTGAATGCAACATGAATACTATTTCCAAAATAACTGGGTGTAATATGAATACCATTTCCAAAATAACTGGGTGCAACATGAATACCATTTCCAAAATTACTGGGTTCAACATTAATACTGTTTCCAAAATAACTGGGTGCAACATGAATACTATTTCCAAAATAACTGGGTGTAACATGAATATTATGTCCAAAATAACTGGGTGTAACATGAATACAATTTCCAAAATAACGTGGTACAACAGGAATACTATTTCCAAAATAACTGGGTGCAACATGAATACAATTTCCAAAATAACTGGGTGTAACATGAATACTATTTCCAAAATAACTGGGTGCAACATGAATACTATTTCCAAAATAACTGGGTGCAACATGAATACTATTTCCAAAATAACTGAATGCAACATGAATACTATTTCCAAAATAACTGGGTGCAACATGAATACAATTTCCAAAATAACTGGGTGCAACATGAATACTATTTCCAAAATAACTGGGTGCAACATGAATACTATTTCCAAAATAACTGGGTGTAACATGAATACAATTTCCAAAATAACTGAGTGTAACATGAATACTATTTCCAAAATAACTGGGTGCAACATGAATACTATTTCCAAAATAACTGGGTTCAACATGAATACTATTTCCAAAATAACTGGGTACAACATGAATACTATTTCCAAAATAACTGGGTGCAACATGAATACTATTTCCAAAATAACTGGGTGCAACATGAATACAATTTCCAAAATAACTGGGTGCAACATGAATACTATTTCCAAAATAACTGGGTACAACATGAATACTATTTCCAAAATAACTGAATGCAACATGAATACTATTTCAAAAATAACTGGGTGTAACATGAATACTATTTCCAAAATAACTGAATGCAACATGAATACTATTTCCAAAATAACTGGGTGTAACATGAATACTATTTCCAAAATAACTGGGTGCAACATGAATACCATTTCCAAAATTACTGGGTTCAACATTAATACTATTTCCAAAATAACTGGGTGCAACATGAATACTATTTCCAAAATAACTGGGTGTAACATGAATATTATTTCCAAAATAACTGGGTGCAACAGGAATACTATTTCCAAAATAACTGGGTGCAACATGAATACTATTTCCAAAATAACTGGGTGCAACATTAATACTATTTCCAAAATAACTGGGTGCAACATGAATACTATTTCCAAAATAACTGGGTGCAATATGAATACTATTTCCAAAATAACTGGGTGCAACATGAATACTATTTCCAAAATAACTGAATGCAACATGAATACTATTTCCAAAATAACTGAATGCAACATGAATACTATTTCCAAAATAACTGAATGCAACATGAATACTATTTCCAAAATAACTGAATGCAACATGAATACTATTTCCAAAATAACTGAATGCAACATGAATACTATTTCCAAAACACCTGAATGCAACATGAATACTATTTCCAAAATAACTGGGTGCAACATGAATACTATTTCCAAAATAACTGGGTGCAACATGAATACTATTTCCAAAATAACTGGGTGCAATATGAATACTATTTCCAAAATAACTGGGTGTAACATGAATACTATTTCCAAAATAACTGAATGCAACATGAATACTATTTCCAAAATAACTGGGTGTAATATGAATACCATTTCCAAAATAACTGGGTGCAACATAAATACCATTTCCAAAATTACTGGGTTCAACATTAATACTATTTCCAAAATTACTGGGTGCAACATGAATACTATTTCCAAAATAACTGGGTGTAACATGAATATTATTTCCAAAATAACTGGGTGTAACATGAATACAATTTCCAAAAAAACGTGGTACAACAGGAATACTATTTCCAAAATAACTGGGTGCAACATGAATACTATTTCCAAAATAACTGGGTGCAACATGAATACTATTTCCAAAATAACTGGGTGCAACATGAATACTATTTCCAAAATAACTGGGTGCAACATGAATACTATTTCCAAAAAAACTGGGTGCAACATGAATACTATTTCCAAAATAACTGAATGCAACATGAATACTATTTCCAAAATAACTGAATGCAACATGAATACTATTTCCAAAATAACTGAATGCAACATGAATACTATTTCCAAAATAACTGAATGCAACATGAATACTATTTCCAAAATAACTGAATGCAACATGAATACTATTTCCAAAATAACTGAATGCAACATGAATACTATTTCCAAAACAACTGGGTGCAACATGAATACTATTTCCAAAATAACTGGGTTCAACATGAATACTATTTCCAAAATAACTGGGTGCAATATGAATACTATTTCCAAAATAACTGGGTGCAACATGAATAATATTTCCAAAATAACTGGGTGCAACATGAATACTATTTCCAAAATAACTGGGTGTAACATGAATATTATTTCCAAAATAACTGGGTGTAACATGAATACTATTTCCAAAATAACTGGGTGCAACATGAATACTATTTCCAAAATAACTGGGTGCAACATGAGTACTATTTCTAAAATAACTGGGTGCAACATGAATACTATTTCCAAAATAACTGGGTGCAACATGAATACTATTTCCAAAATAACTGGGTGAAACATGAATACTATTTCCAAAATAACTGGGTGCAACATGAATACTATTTCCAAAATAACTGAATGCAACATGAATACTATTTCCAAAATAACTGGGTGCAACATGAATACTATTTCCAAAATAACTGGGTGCAACATGAATACTATTTCCAAAATAACTGGGTGCAACATGAATACTATTTCCAAAATAACTGGGTGAAACATGAATACTATTTCCAAAATAACTGGGTGCAACATGAATACTATTTCCAAAATAACTGAATGCAACATGAATACTATTTCCAAAATAACTGAATGCAACATGAATACTATTTCCAAAATAACTGAATGCAACATGAATACTATTTCCAAAATTACTGAATGCAACATGAATACTATTTCCAAAATAACTGAATGCAACATGAATATTATTTCCAAAATAATTGGGTGCAACATGAATACTATTTCCAAAATAACTGGGTGCAACATGAATACAATTTCCAAAATAACTGGGTGTAACATGAATAATATTTCCAAAATAACTGGGTGCAACATGAATACTATTTCCAAAATAACTGGGTGCAACATGAATACTATTTCCAAAATAACTGGGTACAACATGAATACTATTTCCAAAATAACTGGGTGCAACATGAATACTATTTCCAAAATAACTGGGTGCAACATGAATACAATTTCCAAAATAACTGGGTGCAACATGAATACTATTTCCAAAATAACTGGGTACAACATTAATACTATTTCCAAAATAACTGGGTGCAACATGAATACTATTTCCAAAATAACTGGGTACAACATGAATACTATTTCCAAAATAACTGGGTGCAACATGAATACTATTTCCAAAACAACTGGGTGCAACATGAATACAATTTCCAAAATAACTAGGTGCAACATGAATACTATTTCCAAAATAACTGGGTACAACATGAATACTATTTCCAAAATAACTGGGTGCAACATGAATACTATTTCCAAAATAACTGGGTGCAACATGAATACAATTTCCAAAATAACTGGGTGCAACATGAATACTATTTCCAAAATAACTGGGTACAACATGAATACTATTTCCAAAATAACTGAATGCAACATGAATACTATTTCCAAAATAACTGAATGCAACATGAATACTATTTCCAAAATAACTGGGTGTAACATGAATACCATTTCCAAAATAACTGGGTGCAACATGAATACCATTTCCAAAATAACTGGGTGATACATTAATACTATTTCAAAAATAACTGGGTGCAATATGAATACTATTTCCAAAATAACTGGGTGTAAAATGAATATTATTTCCAAAATAACTGGGTGTAACATGAATACAATTTCCAAAATAACTGGGTGCAACAGGAATACTATTTCCAAAATAACTGGGTGCAACATGAATACTATTTCCAAAATAACTGGGTGCAACATGAATACTATTTCCAAAATAACTGGGTGCAACATGAATACTATTTCCAAAATAACTGGGTGCAACATGAATACTATTTCCAAAATAACTGGGTGCAACATGAATACTATTTCCAAAATAACTGAATGCAACATGAATACTATTTCCTAAATAACTGAATGCAACATGAATACTATTTCCAAAATAACTGAATGCAACATGAATACTATTTCCAAAATAACTGAATGCAACATGAATACTATTTCCAAAATAACTGAATGCAACATGAATACTATTTCCAAAATAACTGAAGGCAACATGAATACTATTTCCAAAATAACTGGGTGCAACATGAATACTATTTCCAAAATAACTGGGTGCAACATGAATACTATTTCCAAAATAACTGGGTGCAATATGAATACTATTTCCAAAATAACTGGGTGTAACATGAATACTATTTCCAAAATAACTGAATGCAACATGAATACTATTTCCAAAATAACTGGGTGTAACATGAATACTTTTTCCAAAATAACTGGGTGCAACATGAATACCATTTCCAAAATTACTGGGTTCAACATTAATACTATTTCCAAAATAACTGGGTGCAACATGAATACTATTTCCAAAATAACTGGGTGTAACATGAATATTATTTCCAAAATAACTGGGTGTAACATGAATACAATTTCCAAAATAACGTGGTGCAACAGGAATACTATTTCCAAAATAACTGGGTGCAATATGAATACTATTTCCAAAATAACTGGGTGCAACATGAATACTATTTCCAAAATAACTGGGTGCAACATGAATACTATTTCCAAAATAACTGAATGCAACATGAATACTATTTCCAAAATAACTGAATGCAACATGAATACTATTTCCAAAATAACTGGGTGCAACATGAATACTATTTCCAAAATAACTGGGTGTAACATGAATACAATTTCCAAAATAACTGGGTGTAACATGAATACTATTTCCAAAATAACTGGGTGCAACATGAATACTATTTCCAAAATAACTGGGTGCAACATGAATACTATTTCCAAAATAACTGGGTACAACATGAATACTATTTCCAAAATAACTGGGTGCAACATGAATACTATTTCCAAAATAACTGGGTGCAACATGAATACAATTTCCAAAATAACTGGGTGCAACATGAATACTATTTCCAAAATAACTGGGTACAACATGAATACTATTTCCAAAATAACTGGGTGCAACATGAATACTATTTCCAAAATAACTGGGTGCAACATGAATACAATTTCCAAAAAAACTGGGTGCAACATGAATACTATTTCCAAAATAACTGGGTACAACATGAATACTATTTCCAAAATAACTGAATGCAACATGAATACTATTTCCAAAATAACTGAATGCAACATGAATACTATTTCCAAAATAACTGGGTGTAACATGAATACCATTTCCAAAATAACTGGGTGCAACATGAATACCATTTCCAAAATAACTGGGTGCAACATTAATACTATTTCCAAAATAACTGGGTGCAACATGAATACTATTTCCAAAATAACTGGGTGTAACATGAATATTATTTCCAAAATAACTGGGTGTAACATGAATACAATTTCCAAAATAACTGGGTGCAACAGGAATACTATTTCCAAAATAACTGGGTGCAACATGAATACTATTTCCAAAATAACTGGGTGCAACATGAATACTATTTCCAAAATAACTGGGTTCAACATGAATACTATTTCCAAAATAACTGGGTGCAACATGAATACTATTTCCAAAATAACTGGGTGCAACATGAATACTATTTCCAAAATAACTGAATGCAACATGAATACTATTTCCAAAATAACTGAATGCAACATGAATACTATTTCCAAAATAACTGAATGCAACATGAATACTATTTCCAAAATAACTGAATGCAACATGAATACTATTTCCAAAATAACTGAATGCAACATGAATACTATTTCCAAAATAACTGAATGCAACATGAATACTATTTCCAAAATAACTGGGTGCAACATGAATACTATTTCCAACATAACTGGGTGCAACATGAATACTATTTCCAAAATAACTGGGTGCAATATGAATACTATTTCCAAAATAACTGGGTGTAACATGAATACTATTTCCAAAATAACTGAATGCAACATGAATATTATTTCCAAAATAACTGGGTGTAATATGAATACCATTTCCAAAATAACTGGGTGCAACATGAATACCATTTCCAAAATTACTGGGTTCAACATTAATACTATTTCCAAAATAACTGGGTGCAACATGAATACTATTTCCAAAATAACTGGGTGTAACATGAATATTATTTCCAAAATAACTGGGTGTAACATGAATACTATTTCCAAAATAACGTGGTACAACAGGAATACTATTTCCAAAATAACTGGGTGCAACATGAATACTATTTCCAAAATAACTGGGTGCAACATGAATACTATTTCCAAAATAACTGAATGCAACATGAATACTATTTCCAAAATAACTGAATGCAACATGAATACTATTTCCAAAATAACTGAATGCAACATGAATACTATTTCCAAAATAACTGAATGCAACATGAATACTATTTCCAAAATAACTGAATGCAACATGAATACTATTTCCAAAATAACTGAATGCAACATGAATACTATTTCCAAACCAACTGGGTGCAACATGAATACTATTTCCAAAATAACTGGGTGCAACATGAATACTATTTCCAAAATAACTGGGTGCAATATGAATACTATTTCCAAAATAACTGGGTGCAACATGAATACTATTTCCAAAATAACTGAATGCAACATGAATACTATTTCCAAAATAACTGGGTGCAACATGAATACTATTTCCAAAATAACTGGGTGCAACATGAATACTATTTCCAAAATAACTGGGTGCAACATGAATACTATTTCCAAAATAACTGGGTGCAACATGAATACTATTTCCAAAATAACTGACTGCAACATGAATACTATTTCCAAAATAACTGAATGCAACATGAATACTATTTCCAAAATAACTGAATGCAACATGAATACTATTTCCAAAATTACTTAATGCAACATGAATACTATTTCCAAAATAACTGAATGCAACATAAATATTATTTCCAAAATAATTGGGTGCAACATGAATACTATTTCCAAAATAACTGGGTGCAACATGAATACAATTTCCAAAATAACTGGGTGTAACATGAATACTATTTCCAAAATAACTGGGTGCAACATGAATACTATTTCCAAAATAACTGGGTGCAACATGAATACTATTTCCAAAATAACTGGGTACAACATGAATACTATTTCCAAAATAACTGGGTGCAACATGAATACTATTTCCAAAATAACTGGGTGCAACATGAATACAATTTCCAAAATAACTGGGTGCAACATGAATACTATTTCCAAAATAACTGGGTACAACATGAATACTGTTTCAAAAATAACTAGGTGCAACATGAATACTATTTCCAAAATAACTGGGTACAACATGAATACTATTTCCAAAATAACTGGGTGCAACATGAATACTATTTCCAAAATAACTGGGTGCAACATGAATACAATTTCCAAAAAAACTGGGTGCAACATGAATACTATTTCCAAAATAACTGGGTACAACATGAATACTATTTCCAAAATAACTGGGTGCAACATGAATACTATTTACAAAATAACTGCGTGCAACATGAATACAATTTCCAAAATAACTGGGTGCAACATGAATACTATTTCTAAAATAACTGGGTACAACATGAATACTATTTCCAAAATAACTGAATGCAACATGAATACTATTTCCAAAATAACTGAATGCAACATGAATACTATTTCCAAAATAACTGGGTGTAACATGAATACCATTTCCAAAATAACTGGGTGCAACATGAATACCATTTCCAAAATAACTGGGTGATACATTAATACTATTTCAAAAATAACTGGGTGCAACATGAATACTATTTCCAAAATAACTGGGTGTAACATGAATATTATTTCCAAAATAACTGGGTGTAACATGAATACAATTTCCAAAATAACTGGGTGCAACAGGAATACTATTTCCAAAATAACTGGGTGCAACATGAATACTATTTCCAAAATAACTGACTGGGTGCAACATGAATACTATTTCCAAAATAACTGGGTGCAACATGAATACTATTTCCAAAATAACTGGGTGCAACATGAATACTATTTCCAAAATAACTGGGTGCAACATGAATACTATTTCCAAAATAACTGAATGCAACATGAATACTATTTCCAAAATAACTGAATGCAACATGAATACTATTTCCAAAATAACTGAATGCAACATGAATACTATTTCCAAAATAACTGAATGCAACATGAATACTATTTCCAAAATAACTGAATGCAACATGAATACTATTTCCAAAATAACTGAATGCAACATGAATACTATTTCCAAAATAACTGGGTGCAACATGAATACTATTTCCCAAATAACTGGGTGCAACATGAATACTATTTCCAAAATAACTGGGTGCAATATGAATACTATTTCCAAAATAACTGGGTGTAACATGAATACTATTTCCAAAATAACTGAATGCAACATGAATACTATTTCCAAAATAACTGGGTGTAACATGAATACCATTTCCAAAATAACTGGGTGCAACATGAATACCATTTCCAAAATTACTGGGTTCAACATTAAAACTATTTCCAAAATAACTGGGTGCAACATGAATACTATTTCCAAAATAACTGGGTGTAACATGAATATTATTTCCAAAATAACTGAATGCAACATGAATACTATTTCCAAAATAACTGAATGCAACATGAATACTATTTCCAAAACAACTGAATGCAACATGAATACTATTTCCAAAATAACTGAATGCAACATGAATACTATTTCCAAAACAACTGGGTGCAACATGAATACTATTTCCAAAATAACTGGGTGCAACATGAATACTATTTCCAAAATAACTGGGTGCAATATGAATACTATTTCCAAAATAACTGGGTGCAACATGAATACTATTTCCAAAATAACTGGGTGCAACATGAATACTATTTCCAAAATAACTGGGTGTAACATGAATATTATTTCCAAAATAACTGGGTGTAACATGAATACTATTTCCAAAATAACTGGGTGCAACATGAATACTATTTCCAAAATAACTGGGTGCAACATGAATACTATTTCCAAAATAACTGGGTGCAACATGAGTACTATTTCCAAAATAACTGGGTGCAACATGAATACTATTTCCAAAATAACTGGGTGCAACATGAATACTATTTCCAAAATAACTGGGTGAAACATGAATACTATTTCCAAAATAACTGGGTGCAACATGAATACTATTTCCAAAATAACTGAATGCAACATGAATACTATTTCCAAAATAACTGGGTGCAACATGAATACTATTTCCAAAATAACTGGGTGCAACATGAATACTATTTCCAAAATAACTGGGTGCAACATGAATACTATTTCCAAAATAACTGGGTGAAACATGAATACTATTTCCAAAATAACTGGGTGCAACATGAATACTATTTCCAAAATAACTGAATGCAACATGAATACTATTTCCAAAATAACTGAATGCAACATGAATACTATTTCCAAAATAACTGAATGCAACATGAATACTATTTCCAAAATTACTGAATGCAACATGAATACTATTTCCAAAATAACTGAATGCAACATGAATATTATTTCCAAAATAATTGGGTGCAACATGAATACTATTTCCAAAATAACTGGGTGCAACATGAATACAATTTCCAAAATAACTGGGTGTAACATGAATACTATTTCCAAAATAACTGAATGCAACATGAATACTGTTTCCAAAATAACTGGGTGTAACATGAATACCATTTCCAAAATAACTGGGTGCAACATGAATACCATTTCCAAAATAACTGGGTGCAACATTAATACTATTTCCAAAATAACTGGGTGCAACATTAATACTATTTCCAAAAACACTGGGTGTAACATGAATATTATTTCCAAAATAACTGGGTGTAACATGAATACAATTTCCAAAATAACTGGGTGCAACAGGAATACTATTTCCAAAATAACTGGGTGTAACATGAATATTATTTCCAAAATAACTGGGTGTAACATGAATACTATTTCCAAAATTACTGGGTGCAACATGAATACTATTTCCAAAATAACTGGGTGCAACATGAATACTATTTCCAAAATAACTAGGTGCATCATGAATACTATTTCCAAAATAACTGGGTGCAACATGAATACTATTTACAAAATAACTGGGTGCAACATGAATACTATTTCCAAAATAACTGAATGCAACATGAATACTATTTCCAAAATAACTGAATGCAACATGAATACTATTTCCAAAATAACTGAATGCAACATGAATACTATTTCCAAAATAACTGAATGCAACATGAATACTATTTCCAAAATAACTGAGTGCAACATGAATACTATTTCCAAAATAACTGGGTGCAACATGAATACTATTTCCAAAATAACTGAATGCAACATGAATACTATTTCCAAAATAACTGAATGCAACATGAATACTATTTCCAAAATAACTGAATGCAACATGAATACTATTTCCAAAATAACTGGGTGCAACATGAATACTATTTCCAAAATAACTGGGTGTAACATGAATATTATTTCCAAAATAACTGGTGCAACATGAATACTATTTCCAAAATAACTGGGTGCAACATGAATACTATTTCCAAAATAACTGGGTGTAACATGAATATTATTTCCAAAATAACTGAATGCAACATGAATACTATTTCCAATATAACTGGGTGCAACATGAATACAATTTCCAAAATAACTGGGTGTAACATGAATACTATTTCCAAAATAACTGAATGCAACATGAATACTATTTCCAAAATAACTGGGTGTAACATGAATACTATTTCCAAAATAACTGGGTGCAACATGAATACTATTTCCAAAATAACTGGGTGCAACGTGAATACTATTTCCAAAATAACTGGGTGCAACATGAATACTATTTCCAAAATAACTGAATGCAACATGAATACTATTTCCAAAATAACTGGTTGTAACATGAATATTATTTCCAAAATAACTGGGTGCAACATGAATACTATTTCCAAAATAACTGGGTGCAACATGAATACTATTTCCAAAATAACTGGGTGCAACATGAATACAATTTCCAAAATAACTGGGTGTAACATGAATACTATTTCCAAAATAACTGGGTGTAACATGAATACTATTTCCAAAATAACTGGGTGCAACGTGAATACTATTTCCAAAATAACTGGGTGCAACATGAATATTATTTCCAAAATAACTGGGTGCAACATGAATACTATTTCCAAAATAACTGGGTGCAACATGAATACAATTTCCAAAATAACTGGGTGTAACATGAATACTATTTCCAAAATAACTGAATGCAACATAAATACTATTTCCAAAATAACTGAATGCAACATGAATACTATTTCCAAAATAACTGGGTGCAACATGAATACTATTTCCAAAATAACTGAATGCAACATGAATACTATTTCCAAAATAACTGGGTGCAACATGAATACTATTTCCAAAATAACTGGGTGTAACATGAATATTATTTCCAAAATAACTGGGTGTAACATGAATACAATTTCCAAAATAACGTGGTGCAACAGGAATACTATTTCCAAAATAACTGGGTGCAACATGAATACTATTTCCAAAATAACTGGGTGCAACATGAATACTATTTCCAAAATAACTGGGTGCAACATGAATACTATTTCCAAAATAACTGGGTGCAACATGAATACTATTTCCAAAATAACTGGGTGCAACATGAATACAATTTCCAAAATAACTGGGTGTAACATGAATACTATTTCCAAAATAACTGGGTGCAACATGAATACAATTTCCAAAATAACTGGGTGCAACATGAATACTATTTCCAAAATAACTGGGTACAACATGAATACTATTTCAAAAATAACTAGGTGCAACATGAATACTATTTCCAAAATAACTGGGTACAACATGAATACTATTTCCAAAATAACTGAATGCAACATGAATACTATTTCCAAAATAACTGGGTGCAACATGAATACAATTTCCAAAATAACTGGGTGCAACATGAATACTATTTCCAAAATAACTGGGTACAACATGAATACTATTTCCAAAATAACTGGGTGCAACATGAATACTATTTCCAAAATAACTGCGTGCAACATGAATACAATTTCCAAAATAACTGGGTGCAACATGAATACTATTTCTAAAATAACTGGGTACAACATGAATACTATTTCCAAAATAACTGAATGCAACATGAATACTATTTCCAAAATAACTGAATGCAACATGAATACTATTTCCAAAATAACTGGGTGTAACATGAATACCATTTCCAAAATAACTGGGTGCAACATGAATACCATTTCAAAAATAACTGGGTGATACATTAATACTATTTCAAAAATAACTGGGTGCAACATGAATACTATTTCCAAAATAACTGGGTGTAACATGAATATTATTTCCAAAATAACTGGGTGTAACATGAATACAATTTCCAAAATAACTGGGTGCAACAGGAATACTATTTCCAAAATAACTGGGTGCAACATGAATACTATTTCCAAAATAACTGGGTGCAACATGAATACTATTTCCAAAATAACTGGGTGCAACATGAATACTATTTCCAAAATAACTGGGTGCAACATGAATACTATTTCCAAAATAACTGGGTGCAACATGAATACTATTTCCAAAGTAACTGAATGCAACATGAATACTATTTCCAAAATAACTGAATGCAACATGAATACTATTTCCAAAATAACTGAATGCAACATGAATACTATTTCCAAAATAACTGAATGCAACATGAATACTATTTCCAAAACAACTGAATGCAACATGAATACTATTTCCAAAATAACTGAATGCAACATGAATACTATTTCCAAAATAACTGGGTGCAACATGAATACTATTTCCAAAATAACTGGGTGCAACATGAATACTATTTCCAAAATAACTGGGTGCAATATGAATACTATTTCCAAAATAACGGGGTGTAACATGAATACTATTTCCAAAATAACTGAATGCAACATGAATACTATTTCCAAAATAACTGGGTGTAACATGAATACCATTTCCAAAATAACTGGGTGCAACATGAATACCATTTCCAAAATTACTGGGTTCAACATTAATACTATTTCCAAAATAACTGGGTGCAACATGAATACTATTTCCAAAATAACTGGGTGTAACATGAATATTATTTCCAAAATAACTGAATGCAACATGAATACTATTTCCAAAATAACTGAATGCAACATGAATACTATTTCCAAAACAACTGAATGCAACATAAATACTATTTCCAAAATAACTGAATGCAACATGAATACTATTTCCAAAACAACTGGGTGCAACATGAATACTATTTCCAAAATAACTGGGTGCAACATGAATACTATTTCCAAAATAACTGGGTGCAATATGAATACTATTTCCAAAATAACTGGGTGCAACATGAATACTATTTCCAAAATAACTGGGTGCAACATGAATACTATTTCCAAAATAACTGGGTGTAACATGAATATTATTTCCAAAATAACTGGGTGTAACATGAATACTATTTCCAAAATAACTGGGTGCAACATGAATACTATTTCCAAAATAACTGGGTGCAACATGAATACTATTTCCAAAATAACTGGGTGCAACATGAGTACTATTTCCAAAATAACTGGGTTCAACATGAATACTATTTCCAAAATAACTGGGTGCAACATGAATACTATTTCCAAAATAACTGGGTGAAACATGAATACTATTTCCAAAATAACTGGGTGCAACATGAATACTATTTCCAAAATAACTGAATGCAACATGAATACTATTTCCAAAATAACTGGGTGCAACATGAATACTATTTCAAAAATAACTGGGTGCAACATGAATACTATTTCCAAAATAACTGGGTGCAACATGAATACTATTTCCAAAATAACTGGGTGAAACATGAATACTATTTCCAAAATAACTGGGTGCAACATGAATACTATTTCCAAAATAACTGAATGCAACATGAATACTATTTCCAAAATAACTGAATGCAACATGAATACTATTTCCAAAATAACTGAATGCAACATGAATACTATTTCCAAAATTACTGAATGCAACATGAATACTATTTCCAAAATAACTGAATGCAACATGAATATTATTTCCAAAATAATTGTGTGCAACATGAATACTATTTCCAAAATAACTGGGTGCAACATGAATACAATTTCCAAAATAACTGGGTGTAACATGAATACTATTTCCAAAATAACTGAATGCAACATGAATACTGTTTCCAAAATAACTGGGTGTAACATGAATACCATTTCCAAAATAACTGTGTGCAACATGAATACTATTTCCAAAAAAACTGGGTGTAACATGAATATTATTTCCAAAATAACTGGGTGTAACATGAATACAATTTCCAAAATAACTGGGTGCAACAGGAATACTATTTCCAAAATAACTGGGTGTAACATGAATATTATTTCCAAAATAACTGGGTGTAACATGAATACTATTTCCAAAATTACTGGGTGCAACATGAATACTATTTCCAAAATAACTGGGTGCAACATGAATACTATTTCCAAAATAACTAGGTGCATCATGAATACTATTTCCAAAATAACTGGGTGCAACATGAATACTATTTACAAAATAACTGGGTGCAACATGAATACTATTTCCAAAATAACTGAATGCAACATGAATACTATTTCCAAAATAACTGAATGCAACATGAATACTATTTCCAAAATAACTGAATGCAACATGAATACTATTTCCAAAATAACTGAATGCAACATGAATACTATTTCCAAAATAACTGAGTGCAACATGAATACTATTTCCAAAATAACTGGGTGCAACATGAATACTATTTCCAAAATAACTGAATGCAACATGAATACTATTTCCAAAATAACTGAATGCAACATGAATACTATTTCCAAAATAACTGAATGCAACATGAATACTATTTCCAAAATAACTGGGTGCAACATGAATACTATTTCCAAAATAACTGGGTGTAACATGAATATTATTTCCAAAATAACTGGTGCAACATGAATACTATTTCCAAAATAACTGGGTGCAACATGAATACTATTTCCAAAATAACTGGGTGTAACATGAATATTATTTCCAAAATAACTGAATGCAACATGAATACTATTTCCAATATAACTGGGTGCAACATGAATACAATTTCCAAAATAACTGGGTGTAACATGAATACTATTTCCAAAATAACTGAATGCAACATGAATACTATTTCCAAAATAACTGGGTGTAACATGAATACTATTTCCAAAATAACTGGGTGCAACATGAATACTATTTCCAAAATAACTGGGTGCAACGTGAATACTATTTCCAAAATAACTGGGTGCAACATGAATACTATTTCCAAAATAACTGAATGCAACATGAATACTATTTCCAAAATAACTGGTTGTAACATGAATATTATTTCCAAAATAACTGGGTGCAACATGAATACTATTTCCAAAATAACTGGGTGCAACATGAATACTATTTCCAAAATAACTGGGTGCAACATGAATACAATTTCCAAAATAACTGGGTGTAACATGAATACTATTTCCAAAATAACTGGGTGTAACATGAATACTATTTCCAAAATAACTGGGTGCAACGTGAATACTATTTCCAAAATAACTGGGTGCAACATGAATATTATTTCCAAAATAACTGGGTGCAACATGAATACTATTTCCAAAATAACTGGGTGCAACATGAATACAATTTCCAAAATAACTGGGTGTAACATGAATACTATTTCCAAAATAACTGAATGCAACATAAATACTATTTCCAAAATAACTGAATGCAACATGAATACTATTTCCAAAATAACTGGGTGCAACATGAATACTATTTCCAAAATAACTGAATGCAACATGAATACTATTTCCAAAATAACTGGGTGCAACATGAATACTATTTCCAAAATAACTGGGTGTAACATGAATATTATTTCCAAAATAACTGGGTGTAACATGAATACAATTTCCAAAATAACGTGGTGCAACAGGAATACTATTTCCAAAATAACTGGGTGCAACATGAATACTATTTCCAAAATAACTGGGTGCAACATGAATACTATTTCCAAAATAACTGGGTGCAACATGAATACTATTTCCAAAATAACTGGGTGCAACATGAATACTATTTCCAAAATAACTGGGTGCAACATGAATACAATTTCCAAAATAACTGGGTGTAACATGAATACTATTTCCAAAATAACTGGGTGCAACATGAATACAATTTCCAAAATAACTGGGTGCAACATGAATACTATTTCCAAAATAACTGGGTACAACATGAATACTATTTCAAAAATAACTAGGTGCAACATGAATACTATTTCCAAAATAACTGGGTACAACATGAATACTATTTCCAAAATAACTGAATGCAACATGAATACTTTTTCCAAAATAACTGGGTGCAACATGAATACAATTTCCAAAATAACTGGGTGCATGTTGAATACTATTTCCAAAATAACTGGGTACAACATGAATACTATTTCCAAAATAACTGGGTGCAACATGAATACTATTTCCAAAATAACTGCGTGCAACATGAATACAATTTCCAAAATAACTGGGTGCAACATGAATACTATTTCTAAAATAACTGGGTACAACATGAATACTATTTCCAAAATAACTGAATGCAACATGAATACTATTTCCAAAATAACTGAATGCAACATGAATACTATTTCCAAAATAACTGGGTGTAACATTAATACCATTTCCAAAATAACTGGGTGCAACATGAATACCATTTCAAAAATAACTGGGTGATACATTAATACTATTTCAAAAATAACTGGGTGCAACATGAATACTATTTCCAAAATAACTGGGTGTAACATGAATATTATTTCCAAAATAACTGGGTGTAACATGAATACAATTTCCAAAATAACTGGGTGCAACAGGAATACTATTTCCAAAATAACTGGGTGCAACATGAATACTATTTCCAAAATAACTGGGTGCAACATGAATACTATTTCCAAAATAACTGGGTGCAACATGAATACTATTTCCAAAATAACTGGGTGCAACATGAATACTATTTCCAAAATAACTGGGTGCAACATGAATACTATTTCCAAAGTAACTGAATGCAACATGAATACTATTTCCAAAATAACTGAATGCAACATGAATACTATTTCCAAAATAACTGAATGCAACATGAATACTATTTCCAAAATAACTGAATGCAACATGAATACTATTTCCAAAACAACTGAATGCAACATGAATACTATTTCCAAAATAACTGAATGCAACATGAATACTATTTCCAAAATAACTGGGTGCAACATGAATACTATTTCCAAAATAACTGGGTGCAACATGAATACTATTTCCAAAATAACTGGGTGCAATATGAATACTATTTCCAAAATAACGGGGTGTAACATGAATACTATTTCCAAAATAACTGAATGCAACATGAATACTATTTCCAAAATAACTGGGTGTAACATGAATACCATTTCCAAAATAACTGGGTGCAACATGAATACCATTTCCAAAATTACTGGGTTCAACATTAATACTATTTCCAAAATAACTGGGTGCAACATGAATACTATTTCCAAAATAACTGGGTGTAACATGAATATTATTTCCAAAATAACTGAATGCAACATGAATACTATTTCCAAAATAACTGAATGCAACATGAATACTATTTCCAAAACAACTGAATGCAACATGAATACTATTTCCAAAATAACTGAATGCAACATGAATACTATTTCCAAAACAACTGGGTGCAACATGAATACTATTTCCAAAATAACTGGGTGCAACATGAATACTATTTCCAAAATAACTGGGTGCAATATGAATACTATTTCCAAAATAACTGGGTGCAACATGAATACTATTTCCAAAATAACTGGGTGCAACATGAATACTATTTCCAAAATAACTGGGTGTAACATGAATATTATTTCCAAAATAACTGGGTGTAACATGAATACTATTTCCAAAATAACTGGGTGCAACATGAATACTATTTCCAAAATAACTGGGTGCAACATGAATACTATTTCCAAAATAACTGGGTGCAACATGAGTACTATTTCCAAAATAACTGGGTGCAACATGAATACTATTTCCAAAATAACTGGGTGCAACATGAATACTATTTCCAAAATAACTGGGTGAAACATGAATACTATTTCCAAAATAACTGGGTGCAACATGAATACTATTTCCAAAATAACTGAATGCAACATGAATACTATTTCCAAAATAACTGGGTGCAACATGAATACTATTTCAAAAATAACTGGGTGCAACATGAATACTATTTCCAAAATAACTGGGTGCAACATGAATACTATTTCCAAAATAACTGGGTGAAACATGAATACTATTTCCAAAATAACTGGGTGCAACATGAATACTATTTCCAAAATAACTGAATGCAACATGAATACTATTTCCAAAATAACTGAATGCAACATGAATACTATTTCCAAAATAACTGAATGCAACATGAATACTATTTCCAAAATTACTGAATGCAACATGAATACTATTTCCAAAATAACTGAATGCAACATGAATATTATTTCCAAAATAATTGTGTGCAACATGAATACTATTTCCAAAATAACTGGGTGCAACATGAATACAATTTCCAAAATAACTGGGTGTAACATGAATACTATTTCCAAAATAACTGAATGCAACATGAATACTGTTTCCAAAATAACTGGGTGTAACATGAATACCATTTCCAAAATAACTGTGTGCAACATGAATACTATTTCCAAAAAAACTGGGTGTAACATGAATATTATTTCCAAAATAACTGGGTGTAACATGAATACAATTTCCAAAATAACTGGGTGCAACAGGAATACTATTTCCAAAATAACTGGGTGTAACATGAATATTATTTCCAAAATAACTGGGTGTAACATGAATACTATTTCCAAAATTACTGGGTGCAACATGAATACTATTTCCAAAATAACTGGGTGCAACATGAATACTATTTCCAAAATAACTAGGTGCATCATGAATACTATTTCCAAAATAACTGGGTGCAACATGAATACTATTTACAAAATAACTGGGTGCAACATGAATACTATTTCCAAAATAACTGAATGCAACATGAATACTATTTCCAAAATAACTGAATGCAACATGAATACTATTTCCAAAATAACTGAATGCAACATGAATACTATTTCCAAAATAACTGAATGCAACATGAATACTATTTCCAAAATAACTGAGTGCAACATGAATACTATTTCCAAAATAACTGGGTGCAACATGAATACTATTTCCAAAATAACTGAATGCAACATGAATACTATTTCCAAAATAACTGAATGCAACATGAATACTATTTCCAAAATAACTGAATGCAACATGAATACTATTTCCAAAATAACTGGGTGCAACATGAATACTATTTCCAAAATAACTGGGTGTAACATGAATATTATTTCCAAAATAACTGGTGCAAGATGAATACTATTTCCAAAATAACTGGGTGCAACATGAATACTATTTCCAAAATAACTGGGTGTAACATGAATATTATTTCCAAAATAACTGAATGCAACATGAATACTATTTCCAATATAACTGGGTGCAACATGAATACAATTTCCAAAATAACTGGGTGTAACATGAATACTATTTCCAAAATAACTGAATGCAACATGAATACTATTTCCAAAATAACTGGGTGTAACATGAATACTATTTCCAAAATAACTGGGTGCAACATGAATACTATTTCCAAAATAACTGGGTGCAACGTGAATACTATTTCCAAAATAACTGGGTGCAACATGAATACTATTTCCAAAATAACTGAATGCAACATGAATACTATTTCCAAAATAACTGGGTGTAACATGAATATTATTTCCAAAATAACTGGGTGCAACATGAATACTATTTCCAAAATAACTGGGTGCAACATGAATACTATTTCCAAAATAACTGGGTGCAACATGAATACAATTTCCAAAATAACTGGGTGTAACATGAATACTATTTCCAAAATAACTGAATGCAACATGAATACTATTTCCAAAATAACTGGGTGTAACATGAATACTATTTCCAAAATAACTGGGTGCAACGTGAATACTATTTCCAAAATAACTGGGTGCAACATGAATATTATTTCCAAAATAACTGGGTGCAACATGAATACTATTTCCAAAATAACTGGGTGCAACATGAATACAATTTCCAAAATAACTGGGTGTAACATGAATACTATTTCCAAAATAACTGAATGCAACATAAATACTATTTCCAAAATAACTGAATGCAACATGAATACTATTTCCAAAATAACTGGGTGCAACATGAATACTATTTCCAAAATAACTGAATGCAACATGAATACTGTTTCCAAAATAACTGGGTGCAACATGAATACTATTTCCAAAATAACTGGGTGAAACATGAATACTATTTCCAAAATAACTGGGTGCAACATGAATACTATTTCCAAAATAACTGAATGCAACATGAATACTATTTCCAAAATAACTGAATGCAACATGAATACTATTTCCAAAATAACTGAATGCAACATGAATACTATTTCCAAAATTACTGAATGCAACATGAATACTATTTCCAAAATAACTGAATGCAACATGAATATTATTTCCAAAATAATTGTGTGCAACATGAATACTATTTCCAAAATAACTGGGTGCAACATGAATACAATTTCCAAAATAACTGGGTGTAACATGAATACTATTTCCAAAATAACTGAATGCAACATGAATACTGTTTCCAAAATAACTGGGTGTAACATGAATACCATTTCCAAAATAACTGTGTGCAACATGAATACCATTTCCAAAATAACTGGGTGCAACATTAATACTATTTCCAAAATAACTGGGTGCAACATTAATACTATTTCCAAAAAAACTGGGTGTAACATGAATATTATTTCCAAAATAACTGGGTGTAACATGAATACAATTTCCAAAATAACTGGGTGCAACAGGAATACTATTTCCAAAATAACTGGGTGTAACATGAATATTATTTCCAAAATAACTGGGTGTAACATGAATACTATTTCCAAAATTACTGGGTGCAACATGAATACTATTTCCAAAATAACTGGGTGCAACATGAATACTATTTCCAAAATAACTAGGTGCATCATGAATACTATTTCCAAAATAACTGGGTGCAACATGAATACTATTTACAAAATAACTGGGTGCAACATGAATACTATTTCCAAAATAACTGAATGCAACATGAATACTATTTCCAAAATAACTGAATGCAACATGAATACTATTTCCAAAATAACTGAATGCAACATGAATACTATTTCCAAAATAACTGAATGCAACATGAATACTATTTCCAAAATAACTGAGTGCAACATGAATACTATTTCCAAAATAACTGGGTGCAACATGAATACTATTTCCAAAATAACTGAATGCAACATGAATACTATTTCCAAAATAACTGAATGCAACATGAATACTATTTCCAAAATAACTGAATGCAACATGAATACTATTTCCAAAATAACTGGGTGCAACATGAATACTATTTCCAAAATAACTGGGTGTAACATGAATATTATTTCCAAAATAACTGGTGCAACATGAATACTATTTCCAAAATAACTGGGTGCAACATGAATACTATTTCCAAAATAACTGGGTGTAACATGAATATTATTTCCAAAATAACTGAATGCAACATGAATACTATTTCCAATATAACTGGGTGCAACATGAATACAATTTCCAAAATAACTGGGTGTAACATGAATACTATTTCCAAAATAACTGAATGCAACATGAATACTATTTCCAAAATAACTGGGTGTAACATGAATACTATTTCCAAAATAACTGGGTGCAACATGAATACTATTTCCAAAATAACTGGATGCAACGTGAATACTATTTCCAAAATAACTGGGTGCAACATGAATACTATTTCCAAAATAACTGAATGCAACATGAATACTATTTCCAAAATAACTGGGTGTAACATGAATATTATTTCCAAAATAACTGGGTGCAACATGAATACTATTTCCAAAATAACTGGGTGCAACATGAATACTATTTCCAAAATAACTGGATGCAACGTGAATATTATTTCCAAAATAACTGGGTGCAACATGAATACTATTTCCAAAATAACTGAATGCAACATGAATACTGTTTCCAAAATAACTGGGTGTAACATGAATACCATTTCCAAAATAACTGTGTGCAACATGAATACTATTTCCAAAAAAACTGGGTGTAACATGAATATTATTTCCAAAATAACTGGGTGTAACATGAATACAATTTCCAAAATAACTGGGTGCAACAGGAATACTATTTCCAAAATAACTGGGTGTAACATGAATATTATTTCCAAAATAACTGGGTGTAACATGAATACTATTTCCAAAATTACTGGGTGCAACATGAATACTATTTCCAAAATAACTGGGTGCAACATGAATACTATTTCCAAAATAACTAGGTGCATCATGAATACTATTTCCAAAATAACTGGGTGCAACATGAATACTATTTACAAAATAACTGGGTGCAACATGAATACTATTTCCAAAATAACTGAATGCAACATGAATACTATTTCCAAAATAACTGAATGCAACATGAATACTATTTCCAAAATAACTGAATGCAACATGAATACTATTTCCAAAATAACTGAATGCAACATGAATACTATTTCCAAAATAACTGAGTGCAACATGAATACTATTTCCAAAATAACTGGGTGCAACATGAATACTATTTCCAAAATAACTGAATGCAACATGAATACTATTTCCAAAATAACTGAATGCAACATGAATACTATTTCCAAAATAACTGAATGCAACATGAATACTATTTCCAAAATAACTGGGTGCAACATGAATACTATTTCCAAAATAACTGGGTGTAACATGAATATTATTTCCAAAATAACTGGTGCAAGATGAATACTATTTCCAAAATAACTGGGTGCAACATGAATACTATTTCCAAAATAACTGGGTGTAACATGAATATTATTTCCAAAATAACTGAATGCAACATGAATACTATTTCCAATATAACTGGGTGCAACATGAATACAATTTCCAAAATAACTGGGTGTAACATGAATACTATTTCCAAAATAACTGAATGCAACATGAATACTATTTCCAAAATAACTGGGTGTAACATGAATACTATTTCCAAAATAACTGGGTGCAACATGAATACTATTTCCAAAATAACTGGGTGCAACGTGAATACTATTTCCAAAATAACTGGGTGCAACATGAATACTATTTCCAAAATAACTGAATGCAACATGAATACTATTTCCAAAATAACTGGGTGTAACATGAATATTATTTCCAAAATAACTGGGTGCAACATGAATACTATTTCCAAAATAACTGGGTGCAACATGAATACTATTTCCAAAATAACTGGGTGCAACATGAATACAATTTCCAAAATAACTGGGTGTAACATGAATACTATTTCCAAAATAACTGAATGCAACATGAATACTATTTCCAAAATAACTGGGTGTAACATGAATACTATTTCCAAAATAACTGGGTGCAACGTGAATACTATTTCCAAAATAACTGGGTGCAACATGAATATTATTTCCAAAATAACTGGGTGCAACATGAATACTATTTCCAAAATAACTGGGTGCAACATGAATACAATTTCCAAAATAACTGGGTGTAACATGAATACTATTTCCAAAATAACTGAATGCAACATAAATACTATTTCCAAAATAACTGAATGCAACATGAATACTATTTCCAAAATAACTGGGTGCAACATGAATACTATTTCCAAAATAACTGAATGCAACATGAATACTGTTTCCAAAATAACTGGGTGCAACATGAATACTATTTCCAAAATAACTGGGTGAAACATGAATACTATTTCCAAAATAACTGGGTGCAACATGAATACTATTTCCAAAATAACTGAATGCAACATGAATACTATTTCCAAAATAACTGAATGCAACATGAATACTATTTCCAAAATAACTGAATGCAACATGAATACTATTTCCAAAATTACTGAATGCAACATGAATACTATTTCCAAAATAACTGAATGCAACATGAATATTATTTCCAAAATAATTGTGTGCAACATGAATACTATTTCCAAAATAACTGGGTGCAACATGAATACAATTTCCAAAATAACTGGGTGTAACATGAATACTATTTCCAAAATAACTGAATGCAACATGAATACTGTTTCCAAAATAACTGGGTGTAACATGAATACCATTTCCAAAATAACTGTGTGCAACATGAATACCATTTCCAAAATAACTGGGTGCAACATTAATACTATTTCCAAAATAACTGGGTGCAACATTAATACTATTTCCAAAAAAACTGGGTGTAACATGAATATTATTTCCAAAATAACTGGGTGTAACATGAATACAATTTCCAAAATAACTGGGTGCAACAGGAATACTATTTCCAAAATAACTGGGTGTAACATGAATATTATTTCCAAAATAACTGGGTGTAACATGAATACTATTTCCAAAATTACTGGGTGCAACATGAATACTATTTCCAAAATAACTGGGTGCAACATGAATACTATTTCCAAAATAACTAGGTGCATCATGAATACTATTTCCAAAATAACTGGGTGCAACATGAATACTATTTACAAAATAACTGGGTGCAACATGAATACTATTTCCAAAATAACTGAATGCAACATGAATACTATTTCCAAAATAACTGAATGCAACATGAATACTATTTCCAAAATAACTGAATGCAACATGAATACTATTTCCAAAATAACTGAATGCAACATGAATACTATTTCCAAAATAACTGAGTGCAACATGAATACTATTTCCAAAATAACTGGGTGCAACATGAATACTATTTCCAAAATAACTGAATGCAACATGAATACTATTTCCAAAATAACTGAATGCAACATGAATACTATTTCCAAAATAACTGAATGCAACATGAATACTATTTCCAAAATAACTGGGTGCAACATGAATACTATTTCCAAAATAACTGGGTGTAACATGAATATTATTTCCAAAATAACTGGTGCAACATGAATACTATTTCCAAAATAACTGGGTGCAACATGAATACTATTTCCAAAATAACTGGGTGTAACATGAATATTATTTCCAAAATAACTGAATGCAACATGAATACTATTTCCAATATAACTGGGTGCAACATGAATACAATTTCCAAAATAACTGGGTGTAACATGAATACTATTTCCAAAATAACTGAATGCAACATGAATACTATTTCCAAAATAACTGGGTGTAACATGAATACTATTTCCAAAATAACTGGGTGCAACATGAATACTATTTCCAAAATAACTGGATGCAACGTGAATACTATTTCCAAAATAACTGGGTGCAACATGAATACTATTTCCAAAATAACTGAATGCAACATGAATACTATTTCCAAAATAACTGGGTGTAACATGAATATTATTTCCAAAATAACTGGGTGCAACATGAATACTATTTCCAAAATAACTGGGTGCAACATGAATACTATTTCCAAAATAACTGGGTGCAACATGAATACAATTTCCAAAATAACTGGGTGTAACATGAATACTATTTCCAAAATAACTGAATGCAACATGAATACTATTTCCAAAATAACTGGGTGTAACATGAATACTATTTCCAAAATAACTGGGTGCAACGTGAATACTATTTCCAAAATAACTGGGTGCAACATGAATATTATTTCCAAAATAACTGGGTGCAACATGAATACTATTTCCAAAATAACTGGGTGCAACATGAATACAATTTCCAAAATAACTGGGTGTAACATGAATACTATTTCCAAAATAACTGAATGCAACATAAATACTATTTCCAAAATAACTGAATGCAACATGAATACTATTTCCAAAATAACTGGGTGCAACATGAATACTATTTCCAAAATAACTGAATGCAACATGAATGCTATTTCCAAAATAACTGGGTGCAACATGAATACTATTTCCAAAATAACTGGGTGTAACATGAATATTATTTCCAAAATAACTGGGTGTAACATGAATACAATTTCCAAAATAACGTGGTGCAACAGGAATACTATTTCCAAAATAACTGGGTGCAACATGAATACTATTTCCAAAATAACTGGGTGCAACATGAATACTATTTCCAAAATAACTGGGTGCAACATGAATACTATTTCCAAAATAACTGGGTGCAACATGAATACTATTTCCAAAATAACTGGGTGCAACATGAATACTATTTCCAAAATAACTGAATGCAACATGAATACTATTTCCAAAATAACTGAATGCAACATGAATACTATTTCCAAAATAACTGAATGCAACATGAATACTATTTCCAAAATAACTGAATGCAACATGAATACTATTTCCAAAATAACTGAATGCAACATGAATACTATTTCCAAAACAACTGGGTGCAACATGAATACTATTTCCAAAATAACTGGGTGCAACATGAATACTATTTCCAAAATAACTGGGTGCAATATGAATACTATTTCCAAAATAACTGGGTGCAACATGAATACTATTTCCAAAATAACTGGGTGCAACATGAATACTATTTCCAAAATAACTGGGTGTAACATGAATATTATTTCCAAAATAACTGGGTGTAACATGAATACTATTTCCAAAATAACTGGGTGCAACATGAATACTATTTCCAAAATAACTGGGTGCAACATGAATACTATTTCCAAAATAACTGGGTGCAACATGAGTACTATTTCCAAAATAACTGGGTGCAACATGAATACTATTTCCAAAATAACTGGGTGCAACATGAATACTATTTCCAAAATAACTGGGTGAAACATGAATACTATTTCCAAAATAACTGGGTGCAACATGAATACTATTTCCAAAATAACTGAATGCAACATGAATACTATTTCCAAAATAACTGGGTGCAACATGAATACTATTTCCAAAATAACTGGGTGCAACATGAATACTATTTCCAAAATAACTGGATGCAACATGAATACTATTTCAAAAATAACTGGGTGAAACATGAATACTATTTCCAAAATAACTGGGTGCAACATGAATACTATTTCCAAAATAACTGAATGCAACATGAATACTATTTCCAAAATAACTGAATGCAACATGAATACTATTTCCAAAATTACTGAATGCAACATGAATACTATTTCCAAAATAACTGAATGCAACATGAATATTATTTCCAAAATAATTGGGTGCAACATGAATACTATTTCAGAAATAACTTGGTGCAACATGAATACAATTTCCAAAATAACTGGGTGTAACATGAATACTATTTCCAAAATAACTGAATGCAACATGAATATTATTTCCAAAATAATTGGGTGCAACATGAATACTATTTCAGAAATAACTTGGTGCAACATGAATACAATTTCCAAAATAACTGGGTGCAACATGAATACTATTTCCAAAATAACTGGGTGCAACATGAATACCATTTTCAAAAATAACTGGGTGCAACATTAATACTATTTCCAAAATAACTGGGTGCAACATGAATACTATTTCCAAAATAACTGGGTGTAACATGAATACTATTTCCAAAATAACTGGGTGTAACATGAATACAATTTCCAAAATAACTGGGTGCAACAGGAATACTATTTCCAAAATAACTGGGTGTAACATGAATATTATTTCCAAAATAACTGGGTGTAACATGAATACTATTTCCAAAATAACTGGGTGCAACATGAATACTATTTCCAAAATAACTGGGTGCAACATGAATACTATTTCCAAAATAACTAGGTGCAACATGAATACTATTTCCAAAATAACTGGGTGCAACATTAATACTTTTTCCAAAATAACTGGGTGCAACATGAATACTATTTCCAAAATAACTGAATGCAACATGAATACTATTTCCAAAATAACTGAATGCAACATGAATACTATTTCCAAAATAACTGAATGCAACATGAATACTATTTCCAAAATAACTGAATGCAACATGAATACTATTTCCAAAATAACTGAGTGCAACATTAATACTATTTCCAAAATAACTGGGTGCAACATGAATACTATTTCCAAAATAACTGAATGCAACATGAATACTATTTCCAAAATAACTGAATGCAACATGAATACTATTTCCAAAATAACTGAATGCAACATGAATACTATTTCCAAAATAACTGGGTGCAACATGAATACTATTTCCAAAATAACTGGGTGTAACATGAATATTATTTCCAAAATAACTGGGTGCAACATGAATACTATTTCCAAAATAACTGGGTGCAACATGAATACTATTTCCAAAATAACTGGGTGTAACATGAATATTATTTCCAAAATAACTGAATGCAACATGAATACTATTTCCAATATAACTGGGTGCAACATGAATACAATTTCCAAAATAACTGGGTGTAACATGAATACTATTTCCAAAATAACTGAATGCAACATGAATACTATTTCCAAAATAACTGGGTGTAACATGAATACTATTTCCAAAATAACTGGGTGCAACATGAATACTATTTCCAAAATAACTGGGTGCAACGTGAATACTATTTCCAAAATAACTGGGTGCAACATGAATACTATTTCCAAAATAACTGAATGCAACATGAATACTATTTCAAAAATAACTGGGTGTAACATGAATATTATTTCCAAAATAACTGGGTGCAACATGAATACTATTTCCAAAATAACTGGGTGCAACATGAATACTATTTCCAAAATAACTGGGTGCAACATGAATACAATTTCCAAAATAACTGGGTGTAACATGAATACTATTTCCAAAATAACTGAATGCAACATGAATACTATTTCCAAAATAACTGGGTGTAACATGAATACTATTTCCAAAATAACTGGGTGCAACGTGAATACTATTTCCAAAATAACTGGGTGCAACATGAATATTATTTCCAAAATATCTGGGTGCAACATGAATACTATTTCCAAAATAACTGGGTGCAACATGAATACAATTTCCAAAATAACTGGGTGTAACATGAATACTATTTCCAAAATAACTGAATGCAACATGAATACTATTTCCAAAATAACTGAATGCAACATGAATACTATTTCCAAAATAACTGGGTGCAACATGAATACTATTTTCAAAATAACTGAATGCAACATGAATACTATTTCCAAAATAACTGGGTGCAACATGAATATTATTTCCAAAATAACTGGGTGCAACATGAATATAATTTCCAAAATAACTGGGTGCAACATGAATACAATTTCCAAAATAACTGGGTGTAACATGAATACTATTTCCAAAATAACTGAATGCAACATGAATTCTATTTCCAAAATAACTGAATGCAACATGAATACTATTTCCAAAATAACTGGGTGCAACATGAATACAATTTCCAAAATAACTGGTGCAACGTTAATACTATTTCCAAAATAACTGGGTGCAACATGAATACAATTTCCAAAATAACTGGGTGCAACGTGAATACTATTTCCAAAATAACTGAATGCAACATGAATACTATTTCCAAAATAACTGGGTGCAACATGAATACAATTTCCAAAATAACTGGGTGTAACATGAATACTATTTCCAAAATAACTGAATGCAACATGAATACTATTTCCAAAATAACTGAATGCAACATGAATACAATTTCCAAAATAACTGGGTGTAACATGAATACAATTTCCAAAATAACTGAATGCAACATGAATACTATTTCCAAAAATACTGGGTGTAACATGAATACTATTTCCAAAATAACTGGGTGCAACGTGAATACTATTTCCAAAATAACTGGGTGCAACATGAATATTATTTCCAAAATAACTGGGTGCAACATGAATACTATTTCCAAAATAACTGGGTGCAACATGAATACAATTTCCAAAATAACTGGGTGTAACATGAATACTATTTCCAAAATAACTGAATGCAACATGAATACAATTTCCAAAATAACTGAATGCAACATGAATACTATTTCCAAAATAACTGGGTGCAACATGAATACTATTTCCAAAATAACTGGGTGCAACGTGAATACTATTTCCAAAATAACTGGGTGCAACATGAATACTATTTCCAAAATAACTGGGTGCAACATGAATACAATTTCCAAAATAACTGGGTGTAACATGAATACTATTTCCAAAATAACTGAATGCAACATGAATACTATTTCCAAAATAACTGGGTGTAACATGAATACTATTTCCAAAATAACTGGGTGCAACGTGAATACTATTTCCAAAATAACTGGGTGCAACATGAATATTATTTCCAAAATAACTGGGTGCAACATGAATACTATTTCCAAAATAACTGGGTGCAACATGAATACTATTTCCAAAATAACTGGGTGTAACATGAATACTATTTCCAAAATAACTGGGTGCAACATGAATACTATTTCCAAAATAACTGGGTGCAACATGAATACAATTTCCAAAATAACTTGGTGTAACATGAATACTATTTCCAAAATAACTGAATGCAACATGAATACTATTTCCAAAATAACTGGGTGTAACATGAATACTATTTCCAAAATAACTGAATGCAACATGAATATTATTTCCAAAATAACTGGGTGCAACATGAATACTATTTCCAAAATAACTGGGTGCAACATGAATACTATTTCCAAAATAACTGGGTGTAACATAAATACTATTTCCAAAATAATTGAATGCAACATGAATACTATTTCCAAAATAACTGGGTGCAACATGAATACTATTTCCAAAATAACTGGGTGCAACATGAATACTATTTCCAAAATAACTGGGTGCAACATGAATACTATTTCCAAAATAACTGGGTGTAACATGAATATTATTTCCAAAATAACTGGGTGTAACATAAATACTATTTCCAAAATAATTGAATGCAACATGAATACTATTTCCAAAATAACTGGGTGCAACATGAATACAATTTCCAAAATAACTGGGTGCAACATGAATACTATTTCCAAAATAACTGGGTGCAACATGAATACTATTTCCAAAATAACTGGGTGCAACATGAATACTATTTCCAAAATAACTGGGTGCAACATGAATACTATTCCCAAAATAACTGGGTGTAACATAAATACTATTTCCAAAATAACTGAATGCAACATGAATACTATTTCCAAAATAACTGGGTGCAACATGAATACTATTTCCAAAATAACTGGGTGTAACATGAATATTATTTCCAAAATAACTGGGTGCAACATGAATACTATTTCCAAAATAACTGGGTGCAACATGAATACAATTTCCAAAATAACTGGGTGCAACATGAATACTATTTCCAAAATAACTGGGTGTAACATGAATACTATTTCCAAAATAACTGGGTGCAACATGAATACTATTTCCAAAATAACTGGGTGCAACGTGAATACTATTTCCAAAATAACTGGGTGCAACATTAATACTATTTCCAAAATAACTGGGTGTAACATGAATACTATTTCCAAAATAACTGGGTGTAACATGAATACTATTTCCAAAATAACTGGGTGCAACATGAATACTATTTCCAAAATAACTGGGTGCAACATGAATACTATTTCCAAAATAACTGGGTGTAACATGAATACTATTTCCAAAATAACTGGGTGCAACATGAATACTATTTCCAAAATAACTGGGTGCAACATGAATACTATTTCCAAAATAACTGGATTCAGCATTAAATAACACGAAAAGTGTTGACATGCCGTAAAACAAAACAACCAAACCAACCGCACATCATATGATTCGCTGACAAGCAACAACTGGGGAGATGAACCAAGTAAATTACAATAGCATTATAGAAATAAGACGAATTCTTATGTATCCGTAATAATTTATGAAGACCGTCGCACAAAAGGAAAAGCAAAACGTTTATATAACAACGAAAGTATTTATTTATTTATTTTTATTTTTTTGACAAGCTGATCACCACTTATGACGGCCCGGAAGCCACTCAGGGATAAGGGTTATTGCATGTACAGTACGTTAGTGTGGGGATTAAATAAAAATGTCTACTTAAGGAGGCAGTTTGTCAGGAATTTGTTTACGTTGGACTTGAAGACATCCAAGTTGTAGTCAGGTGGGAAGCAGGCAGACGGAACAGAGTTCCACAGGCATGCAGTTCTAAGAAATAAGTTTTGTTCATGGAATCTACGTTTTGATTTAGGCACAGATAAAGAGTGAGGAAAATTTTTGAAAGTGGTTTCAGCTAGACGGGTGTTTTTCATGAAAGATTTGTGAGGGGAGACTAGAGATTGGAGCTCAGACGAGCACCTGCCATGGAAATAACAATAAAACAAAGATAGGCGCGCTACGTCTCTTCTGTGGGAGAGAAGTTGCAGGGAAGAGAAAAGGGCATCACCCACTAATCCACAAAGTCTATTTTGCACTCTGTCAAGGCAGGATAGGCGGTTTTTAGCAGCTCCTGCCCAGATATGGCAGCAGTATTCCATCCTTGGGCGTACTTGGCTTTTATATAGATAGAGAATTGCATCAGTAGTGAGATATCTTCTGGAGCGGTAGAAGGATCCCACCATCTTTCCAGCGACCTTGGCAACAGACTTGATGTACGTGTTCCATATCAGATCAGGAGTAAAGGTCAAGCCCAGAAACTTGTCAAAACATGGGGTTCTCCTAGACGAGAGCCATCCATTTACGTTGCCTTAAGGAGAAGTGCTTTCCAACACCCTGGAAAACCTCATCAGTATGCCCTGTATTTAAGAATTCAGGTGATAAGTCATCTCCCTCTCAGTACAGACCAATAAGTCTCCTGTGTGTCATGAGTAAGTTGCTGGAATCCATATTAAATATAGAAATATTCAACCACCTCAGCAAAAATAACCTTCTTAGTGACATGCAATATAGTTTCCGTTCTGCAAGATCTACAGCAGATGTGCTAACGGTTATATCTTCAAGTCCAACATAAACAAACTCCTAACAACCGCCCCCTTAAGTAAGGCACTCGATCAAAACCCCCAATACTAATGATTACTACAATACTATCTCATTGATTACTGTACACGCAATAACCCTTATCCTTGAGTGGCCTTTGGGCCTTGATAAGTGGTGACCCCCATGTAAAAAAAAAAAGAAGACAGCAAATGCAGACTCTGCAGTCAAAGAGGCGAAACAATAAACCACATAATAAGTGAATGCAGCAAATTAGCACAAAAAGAATATAAAAATAGATACGATCAAGTGGGGAAGGCACTGGCAATTCTGCAGACAATTGCATCTTGAACACACAGACAGATGGTAAAAATACAAACCGGCAGCAGTACTGGAAAATGAAACATGGATATACAAACAGATAAACCCATTCCAGCAAGACTGGATGCCATATTACTTGACAAGAAGGAAAAGCCCTGTTAGATCATAGAATTCGACATTCCAGCAGATCACAGAGTGAATATAAAAGAGACAGAGAAGCAAAGTAAATATCCGAAACTGGCTAAAGAACTCCAAAGGATATAGAAGGTTGAGAAAGTCAACATAACACCGCTACTAGTAGGAGCACTAGGAATAATACCCAAAAAATTTGAAAAAAAGAAGACGAGAGATTGGGGTCAGATGTATGGCTGAGATGATACAACGGATAGCAATAATGAAAATGGCTGAAATATTAAGGAAAATCCTTGAATGCAGAAACTAATGCAGGTGACTCACACGTATAGAAACTTTAGAAAGGAACCCCATATGGAATCATGAAAACTGAAACTATATAATTGTAAGTAACCCTTTACCACACACACACACACACACACACACACACACACACACACACACAAAATGTAGTGTCGGCATATAACGGCACCACACCAAATAATCGAGGATGGTCGAGGAGGATGGAAAGACCGAGAAGAGAAAGCACTGTGACCTCCACTTGATGAGTGCAAAGAGGACTGAACCCTTGGGGAGGCTTATTGCAATCCAGATTTTGATGAAGACCAATGGTTTCTACCAACAAGAAATCTATGGTAAACGGCTATTGCGATAATGCAAACTAATTGGCAAAGTTTATCAAAAGAGGTGGTGAGTACTGGAAATCTGGGGGAGACTTATTGTCATTCTGATTCCACCGGTTGTTCTCAAAGAGAAATCTTTGATGTTAACGTATGTGAAAACTCCTAGTGAGTCAAGCAACTTCCGGGTGGCCATTTTGTTTTTCGTTTTTGCGATAAACCAGCTTTTGTAGAAATAATTTTTTGAAACAAAAAAATCTCACAAGCTGTTTCATCGCATTATAATATATACAGATCGACTGATAATTATATTCAGCTACATTTGGTATGATTTGTTGTTATTTTTGTTTATAATTAATCAACTGTTAACTATTCTGTACTTTTACCGAATATATAATTTTTTTGGAATAGAAAAAAAATGCATTTTTCAACCTCTACTTTTCATCAATGCGCGTGCATTTTTCATCTTTCTTTTATTTACAATTTTAGTCGACGTATTTATACTTGCGTTTCTTTCGTACCAGCGGTAGTTCATTTCGTTCATTTGCGGTTAGCTTTGTCTGTTTGGACCTGATTTCAATCCATGCTGCGTATCAGCATTTTCGATAACAGATAAAGCAAAGTAGTGTCAAAGTCAACAATTTAAAAGACTCTTAACCTTTAAAATATTCTCTATCTCAAGCCAATGGCACTAGACGGATGTATAAACCCAGATGTTTCGACACTGATTTTTTGGCTAACAGACATTTTGGCCAACGGGCGATTTGAGCCAGCAGTTGAGAAGAAAGTTCTTGCGGAATTTTTAATTTTAATTTCAAATGTTTCGTTATAATACCTTTGTATTATAACGAAAAATTATCTGAATAATTTTAAAGCGCGTTTTTCGCTCTATTTAATCGTTTAAATTACAATCATTTTAAAACAATTATGTCTTCTTTTCCGACCGTTGAATACAAGATGGGAAAAAAGCAAATTCGTACAATTTTCTTACTCAATTCAAGCTACGCCGAAAAAGCTGTTGAAACAGCTCGCGATATCAACGAAGTGTTTGGCCCAGGAATCACTACTGAACGCAACACACAATGGTGGTTTAAGAAATTTCATGGCGACAGCAAGATTCTTGAAGATAATGAGCGTAGTGGTCGGGCATCGGATGTTGACAACGATCAATTAAGAGCCTTCGTCGAAGCCAATCCATGCCCAACTGTTCAAGAACTTGCTTCTGAATAAGGCATAATGATAATGTATACGACGATTTCCAACCACTTGAGAGAGATTGGAAAGACAAAAAAACTTGATAAATGGCTGCCTCACAAATTAAACAACCAAAAGAAATGCTGTTATGAACTGGCATCTTCCCTTCTTTTACGCAACAAAAACAACCCGTTTCTCGACAGGGTTATGACTTGCGATGAAAAGTGAGTTCTTTCCGACCATCGGCGACACTCAGCTCAGTGGTTAGCCGCCAACGAAACTCAACGACACTTCCCAAAGCTAGCGTAGCACCAAAAGGTCATGCTGACTTTTTAGTGGCCTGCGACTGGTCTCATCTATTACAATTTTTTTAATGCAGGCGAAACCATTACAGCGGGGAAGTACTACAACAATTGGATGAAATGCAGAAACTTCGACAACAACATCCAGCATTAGTCAACAGAAAAGTCCAATTCTCCTCCACGACAATGCCCGATCGCACATTGTTAAACCGACCCTGCAGTAATTGAACGAATTGGGCGACTAACTCTGCCTCATCCACCATGCTCTCCAGATCTCTCACCTACTGACTATCACTTTTTCAAGCATCCTGACAACTTACTGCGTGACAAATGCTTAAAAAAGCTAAGTGATATCAAAAACATATTCAACGACTTCATCGCCACAAGGACGCAAGATTTTGATGTTACTGGCACGAATACATTTGTTTTGCGTTGGTAAAAGTGTGTTAATTCTGATGGTGCTTATTTCGATCAATACATTTTTATTAAAGCTGAAATATATTTATTTAAATTTAAAAGTTAAAAACCGCAAGAACTTTCTTATCAAACTTTTTTTTTTTCAATAAATAATTTTTGTAGTTGTTAAAACCAAAATAACAAATAAATTGAAAAATACTAGAATAGTTTATTTTGACTCTAATAACAATTGATTTGAGGATTTAATAGTGAAACCAACAAACGAAAATTAAAAAGATAATAAATAAAATATGCAAAAGTTACATTGTACTATTTTTTTATTTTTTGTTTTTTTAAATTTTTTTTTGTTTTTTTTATTTTTTGTTTTTATTTTTTTGTTTTTTTTATTTTTTGTTTTTATTTTTTTGTTTTTTTGTTTTATTTTTTTGTTTTTTTTTTGTTTAATTTGTTTTTAAGTAGTTTTAATTTTTTTTTTTTTTATCTTCACTATTCACTTTTTACAAGGTGTTAACCAACGAAGATGGCCGCCGACGCATAAAAAAATGTCGACAGCCATTTTTGCTGGCTAACACGAATAAAACATTACTCCTACTGTTACTTTTTCAGATGCACCAAATTAAACATTCATAGCTCAAAGTCGCTTAATATTTAACCTTTAGAATCCATCTGTCAGTAGCTCGGTAACGACGCCGAAAAGGTAAATAATGACTAAGGTTAGAGTGCTAAACGTTCTGGTTTCGATCCTTAGTGGATAGTACCATCATTTTTTTTTTAGGAAATCATTAGTATATATTGGTATATAATCGATTAAGAATTGGCTCTATAATAATAAATAAGGTTGGTTTGTTGTTTTGTTTTACGGCATATCAACCCTTTTCAGGTTATTTAATGCCGAATCTGGTGATTTGGAAGAAAAGTTTTTTAGTAGAATATGTTTTTTCAAGTCAATTTTTATTTAATCCATAGTTGGGACCCTAACAGGTACTACCACTCCGGGTCAGAGTGGACCTGGGAGCAATGGCAATTAAAGTGTGGCTCCACACTCCCCAAAGCCCACAAGCTGGGGCCTCACCATCGGATATAGTTTAAGGTCATATCCAAGACCAATAAGTAAGGATAATGTCCAAGATCACTGCTCGGAAAAACCAAGCTACCAGAAGTAGATACGGTTGATTATAGAACGGAACGGAGTCACAGAGTCAAGACACAAAAAACGAAACCGTATATTTATTAAAAAAAAAAAATTACTTTAGTTTTAACACTTCTTTGTGTTATCTCAAAACAAAACAAAAAATAAAGGTGACTTTTAAACAAAAAAAAAAGCACTTCTTCTATTATCTAATAATTTCAGAGTGGCGACAGAAATGTGAGTGACAAAGCGAACGCCAGACACACATGCACAGCCATCATTCATTGTTTGCTTAAGTACATTAAGAATGGTGATAACTATGTAGAAAAAAGTCTGGAGCACAAAATGTTATTCGTTGTAATGGTACCACTATCGTGGTCGTAGCTCTTTAACGTTTGGAGTTAAAAAAACACAGCAGGCTTTACTATACACAGACCTAAAAGAAGTAAACAGACACGTCACAAAAAATAACTACTACACTTTTAAGGGTTTGTTTCCTTCACCAATGCCGAGCACCCAGAACCAATATAAATCGCAGTAAAAGTTCAATTAATATATTTATGTCTCAAATATCGATATATTTATTACTAGCAAGGATTTCTCTGGATTAAGTGATGGTTAACGAATGTTCCACACTTCCAATAACTTTTATTGGTCCCCCGACAAAAAGAGGGTGGACCTCTAAATTCACCCTTGTCCATCCATCCGTTCGTTTGTCCGCACTTTTCTCAATAACTACACCTTGGAATTTTTTGGAATTTTGCACAAACATTAAACATGATATGAGTAAAAAAAATTACAGAACGGATTTTCCGGGAAAACCGGTTGCACCCCCCACCCCCCGGAGTGCTTTTTGGGTTAAAATGGCTAAAATTTACACTTTTGTGCTTATTAAAAAAATTGATGCCTTGGATTTTTATAAAACTTTCTGAAAAGTTCTAACTAACTGATTTCTATATAATTTTGTTTGTCTATACTTTGCGATAACTTTTGAGTGTGCCCCAGGGTCTCTTTTCGGGCTAATAAAAACACTCCATTTTTGGGAGTATTTTACCATATTTGTCCAAAATTTTCTGTGTATGTCTATTTAGCAGTCTTGAGGACTTTTGGGGCTAAATGGAGGGAGCAAATGATGGACTTAATCATTTCTTTTTTTTTGCATGGTGCAGAACTCAAATTCACGTCTGTTAAGGCCTAAAACTGCACCGTCTGTTCATTTTTAACAAGATTTGACGTCCCCTGGGGACTTTTGGGGCTAAATGGGAGAGAGGGGCAAATGCTGAACTTAGTCATTTTTTTAATGCCTCGTTCACTGTTCACTGTGCACTCACTTAACTTGTTGATATCGAAATCAGTGAAATCGATCATTTTTCAACTAAATCGATTGTCAACTCTAGTTAGGGATTCGCCACAGTGCACCAGAAGGAAGCGTCGTATGCCTCTCCACAGTTATTTAGTCGACAATACATGGGAGTCTACATTGCACTGTAGAGAACCTACTATTTATTTTATAAAATTATTTTGATATAATCGCTTCAATTAAAGTTTTAAATGCAAAAATCAAGTATCATGGTTAAATTGTGCTCTAAATAGAAACATTTATATCAAATGAGCTCCTATCACATCAAAAACCTACCATTGATTTTATATGTTGGGCCCTTCAGCTTGTGCAGTGATAAAACTTCTCAAATGCAATTGTTATGTTAGGCTGTATAAGAATGTTAACTTTGGTCAACTGTTCCTTCTTTAATTGGATTTTTTCGATTATCGATTTTCAATAATTATCAGAGGCATTCCGATACAAAACCTAAGAACACTCCCAGCCACATAAATTACGTTTGTATGAATGTTCCTAAAAATCGGCCCAAATGAATGTATGAATTTTCCTAAAAATCGGCCTAAAAATTCTATAGAGAATAAACTCACACACAAACCAACACACAAAGTGCCTTTTATATATAAGTAGAGATATATCTGAGACAAATCAGTGTCAAATCGCTGCAAACCTTGGGATTCCACTTGACACTGTTAAGTGAGTTATTGTTTAATTCATCAGGGAAGAAAATAATCAATATTATCTTGTCTAAACCCACAGAACCATTTGACAGTAGTCTTTATTGTTAATCATTAGAAGATGTACCCGGCGTTGCCCGGTATTGATTGTAACGTTAAATTCCATTAAAAAATAAGTAAAAAAAACGGAAAGAAACTGAGACATGTGCATGCGAGTATTACATTTCTTTTCTATACAGTTTACTTCTTATGAATAAAAAAAATACTCAAGTTGAGATCAAAACCAAAACCTTAAGACCGTGAGTCAAGTACGACAACCATTAAACCAGCTTGACACGATCTTTAAAAAGTGTTTTCAAATCTACTTATTTTTAGCATGATAAATCTGTCATGTAAACCAATCACGCATGTGCATTCGTGGAACGATTAGCAAACCAGCCACCCACACGTACCAATTTTTTTTAATGTTGATCCTTTAGCAGCCTGTTTTTCCCGGATGAAAACCGATTCAAAAATTTTCCACTTCTCTGAATATTCTATACATCAAATTTCAAGTCTGTAGATTAAAAATTCGTTGAGTATATAGGTTGAGAAGTGTCCTCATACACACACACATTCTCACTTTTATAGATGTATAGATAATAAAATGTCTATTTATTTATTACATAAATGCATTACATGCTGGAATCGGACAACATCAGATCACTAAAGATGAACGCCATGATTAGAATAGAATACCTAATAAGAAAAATAAAGATATTTCAAATGAGATTCTATAATAAAAACCTAACAAAAGGAATTAATAATTTTGGAAAATACCTAGTCAGGTACTCTGGACATTTCATAAACTAAACCAAAAAAAAAAAAAACCCCAAAAAAACTGAGAAATATGGACCAAATAGCGAGGAAATTAATGACATGTATAATGCACTGCATCCTAAAGATGATAATGATTAACTCTGAGTAAAACGAAAATAATAGGGAAGATTTCTGTATTTTGTGTTATGTATTTTTTAGTTCTTTTATCCTAAATTCCATACTAGATGCTGTAATACATGAACTAGAAAAAGACATAAAACAAAATAGAGAGAGGCTGATTATCGCCGCTAGAATTAACACGGATGTAAATGATATGAAGAGCAGCAAAACGTGGGAATAAAAATGGGAAAAGCAGAAACCATATGAAATCAGTTATAAGACTGACCAAAGTATACACAAAGACATATCGGTATAGCTATAAAAAAAAAAAGAGAAGCAGAATCACTACTGACATCTGTGCAAATCAATGCCATCAGAATGAACGACATAAGAGTCAAAGTATACAAAACTAAGAAAAATAGCAAATGTAGTCTCTACTGACCAAAATGACGTGACAGCAAAACACATTATAAGTGACTACAATAAACTAGCTTAAAAAGAGTATAAAAAGACATGATTAGACATTGAAGGTATTGCACACATGAGTTACAGGCGCAAGTCGGACATATAGAAACTGCTAAAGATAGAAAACACAAAGAAACATCACATGGAAGCATGAAAACTGAAACTTTATAATTGTCAGTTAACACCTCCTCCATTTTTTTTTTTTAGTGTCACCATAAACCGGCGATGCATCAAAAAAGTGAGGAGGGTCAAGGAGGATGAAAAGACCAAAAGGAAAAAGCACTAACCAGACCTCCACTTGATGAGTGCGAAGAAGGCTGGGCCATTGGGGATGCTTACTGCCACTCAAGTTCGGATGATACCAACGAGAAATCAATGGTAAACGGCTATTGCGATAATGCAAACTAATTTGCAAACGTTATTTAAAGAGATGGTGAGCACTAGAAATCTGGGGAGACTTATTGTCACTCTGACTCCAGAGAACATTACGGGTTGTTATCAAAGAGAAATTTTTGATGTTAACCTGTGTGAAAACTCCTCGTGGTTGAATAATAATAATAATAATAATAATAATAATAATAATAATAATAATAATAATAATGATAATAATAATAATATAATAATAATAATAATAATAATATAATAATAATAATAATTATAATAATAATAATAATATAATAATAATAATTATAATAATAATAATATAATAATAATAATAATAATAATTATAATAATAATAATAATAATAAAATTAATAAAATTATTATATAATATAATAATAATAATAATATGATAATAATAATAATTATAATAATAATAATAATAATAATAATAATATAATAATAATAATAAAATTAATAATAATAATAATAATAATTATAATAATAATAAAATTAATAATAATAATAATAATAATATAATAACAATAATAATAATAATTATAATAATAATAAAATTAATATTAATAATAATAATAACAATAACAAAAATAATAATAATAATAATAATTATAATAATTATAATTATAATAATAATAATAATAAAATTAATAATAATAATAATAATAATAATTATTATAATAATAATAATAATAATAATAATAATAATAATAAAATAATAATAATAACAATAATAACAATAATAATAATAATAATAATAATAATAATAATAATAATTAGCGGGATCTATGGAAATTCCACAGGGGACTGATTCATATATATTGATGTAGATGTTCATAATGGAGATGTTCTGATATTATTGTAGCTCTTTTGTGAAAACTGCAAAAGTATTTATCTAAGTTAGCAGAGACGCCCGGCATAGTCCGGTCATAAAATACGCTTAAATATGATATTTTAATTCTTGCAGATTTTGTATATATTATTATAGAGTTAATGATCTATCGATTTTTATACATTATAAAGTTGCGATTTCAAAAATAAAAAAAATATCCATATGACTTGGATGCATCAGCTTTTTTGTTTTTTTACATAGGCATAACCATTTATCAAGGCCCAGAGACCACTTGAGGATAAGGGTTAAAGAGTGTACAGTAGTCAATTGGACAATATAGTAATTGTTAGTAATGGAAATTCGTTAACTTAAGTGGAACAGCTCAAGAACTTGTTTACGTTGGACTTGAAGCTACGTTTAGGTTTAGGCACAGATAAAGAGTGGGGGAAATTAGTGATAGTGTTTTCAGCTAGATGAGTGTTTCTTATGAAAGTTTGGCAAGGGGGGGGGACCATAGATTGAAGCTCAGTCGAGCACTTGCCATGAAAATAATGATAAAGCAGAGACAAATGCGCAACATCTCTTTTGTGAGAAAGAGGTTGCAGGGAAGAGAAAAGGACATCTCCTACGAGGCTACGAAGTCTATTTTAAACTCTATCAAGGCAGGACAAGTCCTTTCTAGCAGCTCCTGCCTAGATGTGGCAACAGTACTCCATCCTTGGACGTACCTAGCCCTTATATAGATAGAGAATTGCATCAGCAGTGAGATATCCTCTGGATTGATAGAAGGATCCCACCATTTTTCCAGCAGCCTTGGCAACAAATTTGATGTATGTGTTCCATTTCAGATCATGAGTAAAGGTCAAGCCCAGAAGCTTGTCAAAACTTGAGGCTTCCCCAAGACGAGAGCCATTCATTTTAATTGATGCCAGATGGGGATCAGAACGTTGATGATGTAAAGATAAAAGCTTGGTTTTAGATGCATTAAAAGTAACCAGCCACTCCTTTCCCCATTGTACCACGTGCTCAAGATCAGAGGAGAGAGAATCGGAGAGAACTTGGTTGTTTACTATCTTAGATGTGCTACCATGGATGGTAGTGTCATCAGCATAAATGTCTACGAATGATGTAAGGATGTGATTTGGAAGATCATTAAAGTAGATCAGGAAAAGAGTTGGGCCCAGGATGGACCCCTGAGGGACTCCAGCATTAATACTGTGAGCTTCTGATTTTTGCCCATGAACCTAACAGAGAGAAATGATTTAATAAGCTTGAGTTGAAACCAAGACTTATGATATATATATATATATATATATATATATATATATATATATAACTTGAGTTCCTTCAGCTATAATCGAAACTGAAACCAAAACTTGTGAAGAATCCTTGGTAAAATTATTTATAGAAAAATAGATTACTAGAGTTTCATCCGTTATAATCGACACAGAAACCAAAACTTATGAAGAATTCTTGGTAAAATTATTTATTACAAGAAATGAACGTCCATAAAGACAGTCACTCGGATGTAAGCATGACACACAAAATAAATAACACACACGCCATCCCATTAATATATAGATAATAACAGCAATGATAACAATATTAATGATAATAATAACAATAACAACAACAACAACAACAACAACAATAATAATAATAATAATAGTAAAGGAGCACTATATGGATATGAGGGAATTATACAGTGTAAAAAGAAAAAAAAAAGCAGAATTATCTGCCCTTGTCTTCCTAAATATGATAGCATCAGTCTTGACTGATATCATGCAAAATAGTCATGAAAGATCAAGGAAGATGGAAAGACCAAAGAAAGAGAACACTAATCAGACCTTCACTGGAAAGATGCAGAGAGTACTGGCGATCTGGTTATACTTATTACCATCCAAACTATAATCGCTGGCAGGTAGTTGGTCAATGGAAAGCGATTGTTGTGATTAGGCAAAATCATTTGTAATGGTTAATGAAAAAGGTAAAAAAAAAAAGACCGGAAAACTAGGGAGACTTAGTGTACCTCGGACTCCAGGGAACACCAACGAGCAACCACTGATAATGACGTGTGTGAGAACACCACAAGTTGTTCTCAAAGAGAAATCTTTCTCTTGGGCTTGACGATCTTACAAATAGTCTTTCTTCTCTGCTAGTGAATAGATACTACTACTACTACTACTACTACTACTACTAATAATAATAATAATAATAATAATAATAATAATAATAATAACAATAATAATAATAACAATAATAATCATAATAATAATAATAACAATAATAATAATAACAATAATAATAATAATAATTTGGGGAGGGTTATTGCCACTCAAATCCTAGTAAAGACCAATAGCTACTGCCAGCGAGAAATCAATTGCAAGCAGCTGTTGCGATAATGCAAATTTATTTGCAAATGTTATCGAAAGAGGTGGAGAATGCTGGAAATCTGGGGGAGACTTGTTGTCACTCAGCTTCCAGGGAACATCACAGGCTGCTTACAGGGAAAGATCTCTGAAGACCTGTGTGAAAGCTCCTTGTGAGTGAGTAATAATAATAATAATAATAATAATAATAACTTACTGTAAAGTAAACGACTAGTTTGGCCATTGTTTTTTTTTTTTCAGTCCAGCACAATCGTAAAAGCAAAATGCATTCCCGTTTTATCGATATCACCCGCTAATCGTTCACGTTAACGTTCAACTGAGAAGCCCAAACTTATCAAACAGAACGGCTTCTGAAAAGACAATCCAGAGGTCAAAATCATATTTTATCTCCTACTAAATATCTACTATACTATCTCGCAATATACAATCACATTTCATCGACTCATATTTTATTCTTTCTTTAATTATTTTTTTACTTGGAGATGAAGGGCTAATAAGTGTTAGGTAATTAGGGCTATGACAAGAAAACATTCTTTTCATTATTTTGACTCTCGAGTATATATCAGTTAATATCTTATGTTTTTAGATAGTGATGTGGTTCTCGATTGATTAACTGTGTCTAACTGCGTCGGATATATACTCGAGAGTGTTGTAGGACAGGTGGATATCTATATATATAAAAGCGAAAATATATGTATGTATGCATGTATGTGTGTATGTTTGTGTGTCTGCTAAAAACTTTCGACAGACACAACAAAAATTCACAAACTCGGTATCATATTGAAGCTCCATCCTTCGCTCAAAAAAATATCGAAAATTGGCCAAAAACGTTCATTTTTCACCCCGAAATCGAATATTTTTCGACAGGGGGGGTCAATAGAAACGGCCCTCTCGACCGGTTCTACGCATGCGTCAGATGACGTCATGATCTGATTTATTTTAAATAGTTGAAAAACTGAGCAAATTTCGTGTGCGTCGTGTTAGGTCAGTTGATTAGCGCTTTGGTTCATTATCTAAACATTTTGGGTTCGAATCGTGGTGTGAGATGTCATCTTTTTTTTTTCGATTTTTTAAATTTAAATATTGAACCAGTGTTATTGAAACCATTTTTCACGTAACGTTCGTTTTTCTGTTTTTTTTTTTTACTTCGCTTATCCACCCCCGACCACACACCCAAAAACACCCGGGTACCCACAGATTTTTTTAAATTTTAATATCGAAACAGGCTTAGTTAAGCCATTTTTCATGAGTTCGTTCTGTTTTCATCGTTCGTTTGCCTTACGTTATTTTTTGTGTTTTTTTCGATGTTTTGATCCCCCCCCCCGCTTAATTAAAACTTTGTTTTCTTTTTTTACTTCGCTTGTAACGCTCGACGACTTCCAGGCGCGCACCTGTCAATTTGGTTCAGTAACTCGTTCTGGCTAGCCGATTTTATTTTCAAACTTCGCCTCAGGGCTTCGGGTTCGATTCTACTCCCCCCTGGTTTCTTTTTTATTTAACACCACACACACCTACAAACACCTGGGCAACACTGGGTACCCCCGCTAGTCTATATATATAAAAGCGAAAATGTATGTATGTATGTTATTGTGTCTGCTAAAACTTTCGACAGACAGAACAAAAATTCACAAATTTGGTCTCATATGAAAGCCCCATCTTTCGCCCGACAAATATCGAAAAATTGGCCAAAAATTTTAATTTTTTACCCTGAAATTAGCACTTTTCTACGGGCGGGGGTAGCAAAAACCGTCCTCTCATGACAAAGCCGCTTCTACGCAGTCGTCATACGACGTCGTAATCTGATTTAGTTTAAAGATAAAAAAAAATGACCTAATTTCGTGTACGTTGTATTAGGTCAGTTGGTTAGAGCGATGGGTCTTTATCTAAACGTTTTGGGTTCGAATCGTGGTGTGAGATGTCTTTTTTTATTTTTTTAAATTTAAATATTGAAGCAGGGTTATTTAAGCCATTTTTCACGTAACGTTCGTTTTTCTGGGTTTTTTTTTTTTACTTCGCTTATTCTTAGGTTTTCATTAATATCCCCCACACCCGACCGACCACACACACCCAAAAACAGCCGGGCAACGCCGGGTACTCACCGATTTTTTACATTTTGATATTGAAACAGGCTTATTTAAGCCATTTTTCACGTGTTTTTTTTTTTGGTTTTTATTTTCCAGATTTTTTAAAGAGGTTTAACGTTTATTTTTCTTTTTTCTTTTTTCTTTTTGTTTTCCCGATTTTTACATTTACCATCGTTCATTTGCCTTACGTTAGTTTTTTTTTTCGTGTTTTTATTTAATATTTAAATATTTACTTCGCTTATTCTTATGTTTTGATTACCCCCCCCACCGCCCGGGTACCCCCCCCCCCCACCGCTTTATTTTTCAGATTTTTCAAAGAAGTTTTAACATTCGTTCTTCTGTTTTCTTTTTTGTCTTGTTTTTTTTTTTACTTCGCTTATTCTTATGTTTTGATTAACACCCCCACCCAGCCCGAGCACACACATCTGATGATTTATTTAGATTTTATCTCCCTTGGCCGGTGTATTGTAAAATATCCTTCTATAAAATTTCGTTTTTATCCATATGAAAGAAAAACTATTTTTAAGATCAGACTTCTCGATTTTTGATACTTATCTTTGGAATTTCTGTAGAAAATATATCTGCCAGACGTATAAATTACCTTTGTGTGAAATTTGCAAAAGATAGGCTCAGCTGTTTTAGAATCTATGAAGAAGGAACCCGCACACACATATATATATGCACAAAGTGACTTATATATAATAGTAAAGATAGAAAGATTTGCAATGGGTAATTATAGAATGCAATACCATGCAGAGGTGTAATGGATAAATACAAGCTGAAGCGAATTAAGGGTGGAATCCGTTAAGCAGATCCACTTTTTGACGGAAATAAGAATACATTGCCATGTTAAAACTATAATAAAAATACAATATATTGTACTAGCAAGGTGACTGGCGTTGTCCGGTCGTAAAATATGCTTTAATTTATGAAAATTTTGTATTTATTATTATAGAACCAATCCCCTGATGATTATTATATTGTACCCATTATATAATAGTGGTTTCAAAAGTAAAAAAAATAAATAAATTGGGTGCCATCAGCTTGAATCGAAACCAAAACATTTAGTACTCCAGCATTATTTGTTACCATTTGAGTTATCATAATCCAGATAAGAAATAATTAAAAACGAACCGATTTTAACATATAAATGAATATTTGCGCATGTATATGAGAGCACTTTAAGTCGACTTACACCTGCCAAGTTTCGATTTTTTTTTCATTTTACTATCTTAACAGCTATTTTTACCTACTAAAAACCTATAAAAAAAACGATCCACAAAAATACAATCTTAGTACCTTGGACATCCAATAATGGAAGACTAGAACTTTTTTGTATATCGCTGGATGAATATCATTAAGAGACGCAAAAAAGCGCTCGACTTCGTTCGGTTGTCAAACAAAAGGTGTCGTCAGTGTAATGAAAGTAAAAGTCTGATGTTTTAAAACCAGATAGTAGACCCTCTTCATGGAATCCTACAAAAAATATTTGCCAAAACCAGTCCCAGGGAGAACCCATGACCACATCATCTTTTTTATATACATACAAGGTGGCTTCAATAAAATTCCAGTCATTGTTTTTTTTTTGTTTGTTTTTTTACACAGTGATCACCACTTATCAAGGCCCGGTAGCCACTCAGGGATAAGGGTTATTGCAAGTACATTACGTTAGTGTGGAGATTTGATGAAGTGTTTACTTAAGAGGGCGGTTCATTAGGAATTTGTTAACATTGGACTTGAAGACATCCAAGTTGTAGTCCGGAGGGAAGCAGGCAGACGGAACAGAGTTCCACAGGCGTGCAGTTCTAAGAAAGAAGCTTTGTTCATGAAATCCGCGTTTTGATTTAGGCACAGATATAGAGTGGGGGAAATTTTTCACAGTGGATTCAGCTAGACGGGTGTTTTTCATGAAAGACTGGCGAGGGGGGACCAGGGATTGGAGTTCAGACGAGCACCTGCCATGAAAATAACGATAAAACAAGGATAGGCTCGCAACGTCTCTTCTGTGGGAGAGGGGTTGCAGGGTAGAGAAAAGGGCATGCCCCACTAAACCACGAAGTCTATTTTGTACTCTGTCAAGGCATGATAGGCTGTTTTTGGCAGCTCCTGCCCAGATATGGCAACAGTATTCCATCCTTGGACGCACTTGGCTTTTATATAGATAGAGAATTGCATCAGTAGTGAGATATCTTCTGGAGCGGTAGAAGGATCCCACCATCTTTCCAGTGACCTTGGCAACAGACTTGATGTACGTGTTCCATTTCAGATCAGGAGTAAAGGTCAAACCCAGAAGCTTGTCAAAACACGGGGCCTCACCCAGACGAGAGCCATCCATCACAATTGATGCCAGCTGGGGATCAGAGCGTTGATGATGTAAGGATAGGAGTTTGGTTTTGGATGCATTAAAGGTAACCAGCCACATCTTCCCCCACTGAACCACGCGCTCAAGATCAGAGGAGAGAGAATCAGAGAGAACTTTGTCATTTACAGCCTTTGATGTGTTGCCGTAGATGGTCGTGTCATCAGCATAGATGTCAACGAATGATTTAAGTATGTGTTTAGGGAGGTCATTGATGTAGATCAGGAAGAGAGTTGGGCCCAGGATTGACCCCTGAGGGACTCCAGCATTTATATTGCAGGCCTCCGATCTTTGTCCATCATTGTTTTGTACAGGCATTTAAAATTGTCATAGACACTTGAAAATTTTGTATGTTGTCGTTATACACCTTATGAGAACAGTAGTTCAAATTATCCAAATAATCCAAATTATCAATCCTCATCTCAGAAATTCAGAAAGATAAAATTTGTTTAGCATCGATGCCTCTGTTCATTGTCAAGAAATAATGGATAGCCCATGTAAGGGTAGCTGTGCGAGTAATTGTGAAGTAAGAGTTGTGGAATCTCCAACCACACCTCTCCTGAATCGGCACTGCGTGAGTCCAGTGGCAAGGAGAAGTGCTAGACAACTGAAAACAATGCGGAGATAAGCAGAGAACACATACAGCATCTGGAATTCCTAAATAGTCACCCATTTTAATACCGACCAGGCTAAACATTGCTTCACTTCGGTAATCTAACAGAAACTGGTGTGTCAACGTGAGTATGCTATATATGAGGGGCCATTCAATAAGTTTCCAGACGTTTTTGTACATTGTCAAAATGTATAAAGAAATTGTCGTAGACTTTTGAAAATTCAGAATGTTATTGCTATACATCTTAGGGGATGACTGACCAATTTTTATGATTTCAGGTTCAAATGAACGGCTACAGAAGGAATTGGAATACACCCTACTAACGCCTGATTGTCACAACTGGTGTATTTCAAAAATGCAATTTGGACGTGATGACACTTTTGTGTCATGAAAGCATATAAAATATTTAAGGGAAACCAATGTTGAATGATTCAGCTCAGAGTTTTTTTTTAAGTTCAATTGCTAAATATATTATAAAAATGAGCGTGTAACAGCCATCATGTGGGTCCACAAGAAAAAAGATTTTTTTGTGGTGACGAGGACATAACATTTTATAAGCAAACAGTTTCTTAGGTTTTTATATTTAAACAAGAAAACGTGACTTCGTTTATCTGGGTCTTTACTGATGAATCTGCCAAAATCTGAAATGAACATCCATCCCAAAAAATGACTAACAAGCCTCGGGTTGTATTTTCAAACAACTTTATTCCAAATGCTTTCCCATTGGAAAACTGCACACATGTTAAGATCCTATTTTCTTTGCTATACAGGGCCATGAGGCCCCTGTCTCCAAACGCTCCAATTCTCTCTGCCCGTCTCTCCATTTGTCTAGAAGAAATAGTCTCAGTCTCTCTCTCTCTCTATCTCTCTCTCTCTCTCTCTCTCTCTCTCTCTCTCTAAATTAACCACTGACTAATTCTGTATATATCTCTACTAATCGCTTGCTACGACGTAATTCAACTCACATCTCTTAACATGTGACTTTTAATCACGTTTTCGATCTGCTTTTTGACTATACAAAACAAATACCCGTAATATCATTGAAATTGAATTCCCCGGACATGGTGGCGAATTTCATTAATTTCAGGAAAATGCTTTCAGGAATAGGGGAAGTCGGACGTTGTCTGCGATATAATGCATCTACTCATATATTAATTAATATTAATAGTATTCAAGAATTGGACATAAGTGAAAAAATTAGAAATATTAAAAGAACATAAATTTGTCAGAGTAATTACAGTTCTTCATAAAGTTAGAAAATGTAGATGACTCCTTAATGCAAAACAAGCTTTAACGTTCCAACGCAGGCTGTAAAATAGTTGCAAGCAATTTATCTTATGTTGAGAAGACCCTATCATTAATAGTATGGATCTTAATGCTACCCCGTTCTTATGGATTTGGGGTAAGCCATAGAGACGGGATGAATAGTAGGTCTGATCAAATTCAAAATAGTAGCAAGAAGTCCGTTTTTTACCCATTTTACAAGATGATTTTGGGACTTAGTCTCGATAGATATGGTAGAATCATATGTATCTACTGAACTTAACTGGACAAATTTAGAGGTGTTCTCTAGAATGGTCATCACTTTATTAACGTAATCTTGGTGATCAAGTGTGACGACTCCAGAGCCTTTGTGATGAGTAAAAATTTATTATGGCAAGTGCTTTGAATGTATGATTGTTCACTGCACCATTTTGATTCACAAAACGCGACCGATGTACTGGCATATAAATGCACAATGTCGTTTAATTTCGCCTTAATTTTAGAATGAAATTAAATGACGTTGTATATTCGTATGCCGGTCACGTTTTGTGAATCAAAATAGCACAGTGAATACTATCGTACATTTAAAGCACTTCGTCATAATAAGCCCTTACTTATGACAAAACCTGGCAAAGGCTCCGGGGCCGCCATACTTGTTCACCAAGATTATGTTAATAAAACGATGACCATCCTAGGAAACACCTCAACATTTGTCCAATCATACTGAAAGAGACTGGTCTCAAATTGAAACACGAGTCTACGGTAGTACGGTTCACTAGTATATTAAAGCTCATTGGAAAACCAAACATAGTAAACTGGTGTTGTTTTAAGCACTCACTATGGGAGTGATGGTCTTCAGGAGTCCAGATTCCAGCTGTCGACTGGGGTTGCTGAACTTGCCGATACTGAGCAGGAAAAGACAGCAACAATGACAGAAAACAAAGCTGCTTTACACTTGTACGACTATGACGTCACATACCATAGATGATGGGAAGCACAGACAACCGGCTCTCCCTTCATAATATAATAAAACTACACAATCACGAGACCAGAAAAGAATGTCGTCATAATGAACATGTGGAAACTGTTCAGCTTTCCTTGGTAAACATTTTGCCAGTCTACCAAAACTGTATGTGATTGTGTGAACATGCATTTGATGGTTGCGTGTTTAGTAGTTTGCATCTTTGCGGTGCACGCGAATAATAGACTCGCAGCAGAAGAGAGAAGTTTGGTCTGTAGAGGGGAGAAATTGGAAATAACTCTGATTTAAGATTTAGCCACCCGGAATTTGATTTCTATCTGTAAAAAAAAAAAAATAAGGAAAATAGAAAGTAGGTCTTAGGTTTCGGCAACCTGTAATCCTGCTTCCCTTATTTTTTCCTCTAGTCCTTACGTTCTATGAGCGATTTTTATGACAAAGGGGGAAGAATTACTGTTTTCTGGGTTAAAATCAATCCATCTAATACTTATTGTTGATTAGTTTTGGGGACCTTATTTTAATTCCTTGTATAAATGTTACATAGCATAAGTGTTAACTATATCATGAACGTGAGTGTATAATGAGTAGGGCTAGGACAACAGCATATTCTTTTCATTGTTTTGACTCTCGAGTGTGTATCCGTTGATATCTTATATGTTTTTATATAGAGTGATGTGGTTCTCGGTTGATTAACTGTGTCTAACTGTGTCGGATATAAACTCGAGAGTCATAACAATGAAAAGAATATGCTGCTGTCATAGACCTAATAATGAGTTTCTTTGTGTCGTCTAGCGTTTCTCAATGTTCTTTGTAGATGTGTGCATAACTGTTTACACATATACATTACACATATACATTACGCATATAGATACAGTTTTAACAGGACAAATAACGCTTTACAAACAAACAGTTCCTTACAACAAAAGGACGGAACATCTTTCTTGGGGGTTTTACATCTTGCTAAATAGGAAAACATACCTTCGTTCATCTGTGGGTCTTGATTAACGAATCTACCAAAAGCTGAAATGAACATCCATCCCAAAGAATGACCAACAAGCATCGGGTTGTATTTTCAAACAACTTTTTTTTTCCAAATGCTTTCCCATTGGAAGATTGCACGCGTCTTTAAATCTGGTTAATGCTCTAATTCTCTCCCTCTCTCTCTCTCTCTCCCCTCTCTCTCTCTCTCTCTCTCCCCTCTCTCTCTCTCTCTCCATCTCTCTCCATCTATCTCTCTCTCCATCTCTCTCTCTCCATCTCTCTTTCTCTCTCTCCATCTCTCTCTCTCTCTCTCTCTCCATTCTCTCTCTCCATTCTCTCTCTCTCTCCATCTCTCTCCATCTATCTCTCTCTCCATCTCTCTCTCTCCATCTCTCTCTCCATTCTCTCTCTCTCCATTCTCTCTCTCTATCTATCTCTCTCCATCTATCTCTCTCCATCTCTCTCTCTCCATCTCCCTCTCTCTATCTCTCTATCTCTCTATCTCTCTGTCTCTCTCTCTATCTCTCTCTCCATCTCTCTCCCTCTCTCTCACCATCTCTCTCTATCTCTTTATCTCACCATCTCTCTCTCCATCTCTCTCTCTCTCTCTATCTCTCTCTCCTCTCTCTAAACTGACCACTGACTAATTCTGTATATATCTCTACTATTCACTTACTCTGACATAATTCAACTCACATCTTTTAACATGTGATTTTGAATCACGTTTTCTATCTGTTATTTTGCAACTTATTTGTTTGATTATTTTTTCAATTCGTGAAGGTCGCATTCCTTTTATTCATTGTTCTAACCCGTTTCAAATTCCAGAACCTAAATATATTAATCTTTATTCAAACCGACAAAAAATAATGTTCTTTTATCTAACATTTTAACTTTTATTAATAATAATCGATTTCCTAAATCAAGTATCAGCAAGGTAGCCTGGTGTCGCCTCGGCATAACCTTGCATAAAGTGGCTTCATGCTTTGTCTGGAGCGATTTCTTAAAAAAAAACGGTTTCTTTAAACAGCGGTGTTTTGCTGCGTTTATGAACCAGTCTGTCCAGTCTATGGCAATAATTTTCTCCTCTTTATCTAGCTTGACGACATTCGAATGCAAATTCATAAAGATATACAAAGTATAAAATTCATAAAGATATACAAAGTATAAAATTCATAAAGATATACAAAGTATAAAATTCATGAAGATATACAAAGTATAAAATTCATAAAGATATACAAAGTATAAAATTCATAAAGATATACAAAGTATAAAATTCATAAAGATATACAAAATATAAAATTCATAAAGATATACAAAATATAAAATTCATAAAGATATACAAAGTATAAAATTCATGAAGATATACAAAATATAAAATTCATGAAGATATACAAAATATAAAATTCATAAAGATATACAAAGTATAAAATTCATGAAGATATACAAAGTATAAAATTCATAAAGATATACAAAGTATAAAATTCATAAAGATATACAAAGTATAAAATTCATGAAGATATACAAAGTATAAAATTCATAAAGATATACAAAGTATAAAATTCATAAAGATATACAAAATATAAAATTCATAAAGATATACAAAGTATAAAATTCATAAAGATATACAAAGTATAAAATTCATAAAGATATACAAAGTATAAAATTCATAAAGATATACAAAGTATAAAATGTAAGTATAGCACTAAAGGAAAAAAATTAGGAGGGGGTTGGAAGTCTAACCAGTAAAGAATGTTTTTTTTATTTCGTAAGTAGCGTTCACAATTACAACAATTGTTTTCTTCAATGTGAAAACTGCAAATAAACGTAGTTTACGGTTTTGAATTTCTAGGATGGAATTTAAAATTATTTGTATTATTTATATTCTTCGGACTACTATTCTAATTTAAGTGTTATTTTCGCAACGTTTCAGTCGCTGTAACGTCCGAACATTTTCAGGTGTATATTTCGAACTCGGGAATGTTTATGAAATGCCGTGCAGATTCCAGAGTTCGACATAAAGATTCCTTTTAAATCAACCTTTTTTAATCATGACTTTCTTTTCTTTTTAATGTATTTTGGTGAACCCTTACAGCTTATTTTATTTTTCAGTAATGTCAAGAAAACCAAAGAACATATATCAACAGTTTATCTTGAAGGAAGACTGAACCGATATTAACGTTGCATGTACCATGGAGGTCCACATGGACCCCGGTTGAGAACCACTGCTTTAAATAATACAAATAAACACGTAGATTCTTCACAGTCTGATTTTTTTTATTCACTACTACGGTTAAGTAATAATATTTTGTGCATAAAGATAGGATTAAAATGGCAAACTTCTATGTAAGGTTAACGATCGCGTGGAATTTTTAAAGAAGTCATAAGAGGTACATGTCGCGGTACTGACATTACAGAAACAGGAAGCCACATAGCCTTGAGCCCCTGGAGAGGTATAGGCCATCTACAACTTTGTAGATGCTTCTGTAGTGAGGAGTTCTTTTTTTGGGGGATGAGGATTCTGGCGCCACGCCCAACCTTCCCAGAACAGCACCTAGTTTTAGTTTTTAGTTTTTATTTTCATTTTGTCAATTACATTCGGTAACTTTTTGATATCTGGAATTATTGCAGTGTCATAGACTCCTGTACTAAGTTTTTAAATCATGGCAGGCGGTTTTTGATAGGACTAAACTCTGACTGCAAACGAAAATTGTAATTATCGTTACAATAAAAGGAAAGGAGAAAAGTTACTGGCTTCGTAGTGATTTTGTATTCTTGGAGTTATTTTTTTTTTTTTTTTTGCCGTGGTTTCATATGCATGAAAATATGCTAAAAAAGAAAAATTATTAAGCAGACCGAGCACAGATAGCAGTATATGGGAACCTCTAATTATAAAGAAAAACAAAAAAATTATACAATCCCTCCTTAAAACTTCAACACTAAAAGGGAGATAATCCTGTCAAATTTTATTAAAGTTACCTCACCTTGTCAACCAAATTTTTTTCAAACATATGAAACTACGATGAAAAAAACAAAAACAACTCCAAGAATACGAACCATCTACTGTGCCATTAACTTTTCTCCTTTCTTAGTAGTGCTCGTGTGTGTGTCTGTATGTACAACTCTCCTACAGCCCACACCACTGGATTGATTATCATCAAATATGGCATGGTTTCCCACCTAGAGATTATGCCACCATTTTTCAAGGTTAATGTCAAAGGTTAAGGTCATAGCCTATGTATATATACTCTAATATAGTCCACACTACTGGGCCGATCATGACCAAATCTGGCATGATGATGGTCCCCCACCTAGAAAATGCATCATTTTCCAAGGTAAAGGCCATAGGTCAAGGTCATAGCTTATGTATATATACTTTTTACCGCCCACACCTCTAATCTCTTTTCAAGGTTAAGGTCAAAAGTAAAGGTCATATTTGGTGCAGTTTTTCATAACGCCCCCCTGCCTAGGGATGGTGCACATTAAGTTGAGGCATCTTTGCTATATCTTTGATAAAAATGTATTTGTAATACTAAACAAATATTAATCATTGTGATTCTTTCTTTCAATTTTTATGTGTAACAATATAAGTGTCAGCTTTGATATAATCGATTTGCTTTAAAGTTCATAGTTGGATTTCAGTCACTTCAGAAAGTAGTTAAAAATGTTTAAAACCCTTAAGCAATAAATGCACTTACAACATCCACTTACTGCAAGGATGTCCACAAAGCGGGTACTCAAGCATGAGTATCTTTTCTAGTATTGTCTAGTGTGTGTATATTAACGGAAATTCATGTGTCTCTGTGATGTATACATAATCTTGTTTCTTAATTGTATGTATAAAATACATATTCTGCTCGTCTTCTGTGTGAGTAGGTGTACGTTTGTTATAACATGGCAGCTACTATTCACCAGACAGTTCACGTAACAGAACAAATAAACATACGAGAGACATTTCTTTAACAACTTATATATAACATCCTCGTATGTGTGGCACAGAAAGAAAGGAAACATACCTTCTTTCACTTTTCCTTTTTTTTCCGGCGGTTTGTACTTGATTTGAAGGTTCTGTAAAATTTTTTTTTTTTTTTTTTTTTTTTTTATTACATTTTCACCCCAAACAAGGCAAATTGCCACTTTGGTGTAGGGGGCTACTATCAGGGGCAACAACTACTGGGGTACTATGTAGGGATTTGGGCAGCAAGGTGTCGGTTCACGTTACACTTGAACTTCTGCACGTCAGTACTGTTGGGGAAGCAGGGACCTGGAATGGAATTCCAGAGTCTTGCGGTTCTGGGGAAGAAACTATTGGAGTAAAAAGATCTTTTACATCTAGGGACCTCTACAGTGTGGGGGTGGGATCTAGTAGCCTGTCGGGTTTGTCGAGGGTGCTCGCGTCGTGGGGGCACAAGTGATTGCAGTTCATCAGAGCATTCACCACTAAAATACTTGTAGAACAGGCAGAGGGATGCAACATTTCGTCGATGGGACAGAGGCTGAAGCTTAGATGCCAGTTCAGGGCCTATCAGATTTGCGACTCTCTTTTGAACCTTGTCAAGGAGCGAGAGACTAGTAGCAGATGCACCAGCCCAGATGTGGCAGCAATACTCCATACATGGGCGAATGGTGGCCTTATAGAGGTACAGGATACTTTCGGGTGTTAGTAGTTTTCTAGCACGGTAGAGAGAGCCCACCTTTCTTGCAGCGGCCCTGGCAATGCCTTCAATGTAATTGTTCCAACACATGTTTCCTGTGAACGTTAGGCCAAGGAGTTTGAAAGATGGACTCTCAGATAAAGAGTCGTTGGCCATTGCTATTGGTGGTAGAGAGGGTTTCTTGTAATTATTGAATGAAACTAGTTTAGTCTTGGCAGCATTGAACGCGACCAACCACTTTTGTCCCCATTCCACTACAGATTGGAGGTCTTCCTCTAGTGTTTCTGCCATTTCTTTAGAAATGTGTTCATTCGTCTTCCTGTCGTGTCTGCCATAGAGTGTAGTGTCATCAGCATATATACCCATCTCAGAGGCAATGTTGTCGGGGAGGTCATTTATGAATATCAGGAACAATAGAGGTCCAAGGATAGAACCCTGGGGCACTCCCGCATTTATATCATATTGTTTAGATGTGCGACCGTCGAGGACTACCTGGATTTTTCTCTTATCTAAGAAGGATTTAATTATGTTAAGTATTCTACCAGTGATACCGTATGATCTGATTTTACTGAGGAGACCCTCATGCCATACCCTGTCAAAAGCCTTAGATATATCTAGAGCTACCGCTCTGCCTTCCCCCGCTTTGTCCAGTGATTGGTATATACGTTCAGAGATCACGGTGAGGATGTCTGCTGTGGAACGGGCTTGTCTAAATCCATATTGTTTGTCAGTCAGTAGTTTAGCATCTGTAAGATGATGGAATAAGCTATCTCCCATCAAAAGAAACACCATCACACTCTGGTTATATGTTAAAACTTTATTTACTGTATCCACACTTCCCTCAGAGGTTTGCAACGTCTCTCTTGGTTTTTACATCTTTCTATAAATGCATCTTTTCAAGCCTCCGGAAAGTAGAAGACAAATTTCTTCCAACCTATTATTTCCGGTAGTTCAAACTGAACTGACTGCTTCTCAGACTCTGACTGACTTACTGATTGACTCGTGTTTACGTGAATATATCATTACGGTTTCTTTGTTAGTTAAACACTTTACATAAAAAGGTCGATCCTATTGTTTCCTGTTAAATGTAAACATTTATTCTGACTTTAACTTTGTTACATTTTATTTTGTTTAGCCGACATTCCAAAGTCCTTGTAACAAAGTTATTGCAACATTTTTTTGCCTACGAATATTTTATATTTCAATAACATTGTACATTAGTTCGAGCGTCCACTGATATCTGTATTTTCAGAGAAATACTGGAAACCTTACCTATAGGGCTAAAAGACTATAAAACAAGGCCGATGTATATTTTTGTATTTTACGAAATACGATTACATTGTTTTGGAGTAAAATTAAGTCAAGCAATAATAATATAATGTAATATTACGTTATTAAATTGTTACTTTGCTGTTACTTCAATCAAGAACAGAAGAAATCTATTTCACTATTAGTCACCACATATTAAGGCCAAAAGTTACTTGAGGATAATCATTAATGAGACTGAAATTATTGTCAGCTTGAAGATGAGGTAGAATCAATGGTGTAAGCCAGAGTTTTTCAACCTTTTCTAGACCATGTCCCAACAAATTTTATTTTTAATACATTATGACTCCCGCTGAGTAAGTTTTATAAAAGATGCAGTTTTCAGAAATTAATATTCTGTTAACGTTATGATAAAAAAAAACTGACATAATAAAATTCAGAATTAAAAAAAAATTATTATGAAATCTTATAATTAGTTAGTGAGAACTTTGATGTCTACTACATGTAGATTTTATCTTTTTTTTTTTTTTTTTTTTATTACATTTTCACCCCAAACAAGGCACATTGCCACTCAGGTGTAGGGGGCTACTATCAGGGTCAGCAACTACTGGGGCACTATGTAGGGATTTGGGCAGCAAGATGTCGGTTCACGTTGCACTTGAACTTCTGCATGTTAGTACAGTTAGGGAAGCAGGCTCCTGGAATGGAATTCCAGAGTCTAGCGGTTTTGGGGAAGACACTACTGGAGTAGAAAGATCTTTTACATCTAGGGATCTCTACTGTGTGGGGGTGAGATTTAGCTGCCTGTCGGGGTTTTTTTTTGTTTCCCACCTGACTACAAATTGGACGTCTTCAAGTCCAACATAAACAAACTCCTGACAAACCGCTCCCTTAAGTAAGACACTCTATCAAAACCCCCAATACTAATGATTACTACAATACTATCTCATTGATTACTGTACACGCAATAACTCTTATCCCTGAGTGGCCTTCTGCCTTGATAAGTGGTGACCCCCATGTAAAAAAAAAAAAAGACTGTTTGAGGAGGACCTTCAGATTGTCCTTGAACCGTTACCGTTGTCCTCCTGCGTGTCTTTTTCCTTTGGACAGTTCACTGTAAAGGAGCTGTTTTGGGAGCCTTGAATCAGGCTCCCAAAACATACGGCATATGATCTGGCACTGCTACCTAAACTCCATGCCACTTTAAGTGACCTCTACATAATGCTACGTCAGACTCTAGAGGGCAA
>NC_136488.1:163325555-163333055 GCF_053919585.1 Euprymna scolopes
TATCTATAACAGAGAAAAGACTATTTTAAAACTGTCAAGCCCAAATATTAGCTGACGTGATATTGTAAACAAACACAGACGGAATATGATGAACGATGCTTTTTGTTTTAACTTATTTTAAATCGTTTGTTTACTTTGAAACAAAGGTAGTGTCGAGTCTTAAGTTAGAACAAGAAAAAATGTGCATACTATTTGGATTCTTTAGACTCTTCACCCATGACTGACTTCGACAGAAACATTCCCAAGTTCGACAAGATACACCTGAAGAAGGTCGGAGGTTACATCGACCGTTGTAAAAATAACAATCACAATGAGAACAGTAGTCTGAAGAATCCAAGCCATACGGATCAGCAATCTTAATCTCAGAAACATAAGAATATAATGTTGAGTCCAGTGGACAGGGAGAAGTGCTAAACGACCGAGAAACAATGCCGAGATACCGCACATGAAGAGCATATGCAACACTTGAAGTTCACAAATGGTCACCCATTTTAGTAGTGACAAGGCTCAACTTTGCTTAACTTCGATAATTTCCCCCATTCCTTATCTGTGTCTAAATCAAAACGTAGATTCCATGAACAAAGCTTCTTTCTTAGAACTGCACGCCTGTGGAACTCTGTTCCGCTTGCCTGTTTCCCTCCCGACTTCAACCTGGATGTCTTCAAGTCCAACACAAACAAAGTCCTGATGAACCGCTCCCCTAAGTAATGACACCTCATCAATTCTCCAATACTATTGCTACACTATCCCATTGATTACTGTACACACAATAACCCTTATCCCCGAGTGGCCATTGGGCCTTGATAAGTGGTGAACTCCATGTAAAAAAAAAAAAAAGGCTGTGGACGCGAACTTGTCTGAACCAAAGCAAAAGGGAAGAAAGAGGATGTTGAATGTTTGTTGTTGACTTTTATACCGGGGTTAGTGTTCTGACTGCGCATGTCTGGATTTCCTTTCAGGGGAAGTGACGTTTCCCATGTGTGCGTACATGTGCGCGTATGTGTGCGTACATGCGTGCACGTTAGCGTGTGTGTGTGTGTGTGTGTGTGTATGCACATGAATGTGAGTGTATATACGTGAACGTGAATATATGTGTGTTTGTCTGTGCGTATGTGCGTGCGTGCGTACATGTGTGTGTGTGTGTGTGTGTGTGTGTGTGTGTGTGTGTGTGTGTGTGTGTGTGTGTGTGTGTGTGTGTGAGGATAAAAACATATTCGAACATTACTTAACTGCTTCTGCTACTTCAACGACTTCGGGGGGGGGGGGCAGAGTAACTTGCTTATTTAAATTTAGTGCCCTAAAGCGATGTTTGCTCCAGGAATGGTAGTGATAGACGTATTTGAGAGGGTAGGGCTTAAAGTTTGGTTCATAATGTGCGTTATTTATATTTCCCTGCTGAAATATTTTTACCAAGTGATCGCTCAATCGTCGCAACACAACCTTCATTCCGTAGATATATCAACATGTGACTATTTTTTTTATCTGTGATATCTGAATCAATTGTTTACAACGATCATCCTAGCACCTTGACTTATCTGAAAAACAACATCCGTCGAGCTATCGCTAATATAATCGTCGACATGCTGGAAAGAGTTGACCGAAACTTCAGAGTTCGATTAACTCAGTGTATAGAGAAAAATGGACGCCGTCTTACTGATATCATCTTTAAAACTAGTAAAAATAAAATAAAAGTTAAATGTTTTACTAGTTGCAGTTCAAAGAATTACATGTATACCTGCATTACATGCGTTTTAATTGATATTCTAAATAAGCAAGTTGCTCTGCCCCCCCCCCTGTACATATATATCTGGACCCAAAACCACAGGTCCTGGATATGACATAAAACTATATCCGATGGTGAGGCCCCACCTTGCGGGCCTTTGGGAGTGTGGAGCCACCCTTTAATTGCCATTGCTCCCAGGTCCACTCTGACCCGGAGTGGTAGTATCTGTTAGGGTCCCAACTATGGGTTAAATAGAATCTGACTTTAAAAAAATATATACTCCATTAAAAATTGTTCCTCAAAATAACTAGATTCGGCATTAAATAACATGAAAAAGGTTGATATGCCGTAAAACAAAAACAACCAACCAACCTAAACTACAGTAGCCTCTTGCACTTCGGTTGCACTATACATTGTTTGTAATAAATACAAGTTAAGAAAAAAGAAATAAAATGCAATGTTTAAAAACGATATACCTTTGTTTCCTTTGGTGTGTTGCTTCTCGGCTACTGGCGGTAATACCTTTTTGTCTTTTCCTAAAAAATGAAAAACAAAGCAGAAAGTATTTCAGACTGGAATGAAAGTATATTAGAGACGGGGGATAAAGGGGGATGATCGAGTTAACATATGTAAGAAATTGAGGTGAGCGACTTAACTACTTTGGATCAACGGATGGTTGTAAGTCTAGTTCTACTGGGATGTTTTAGTACGGAGCTGTATAGCTGGAGAACTTAAGAGATTCAAAGGACAGTTAATTTATAGAGTCATAAAAGAAACAAGAAGATTACCCCGGACGATCGACAAAACAAGATAGTAAATAAGAATTGTCTGAATTATTCTCGGCTTCCTTTTGTTGTATTACCAAATCGAACAAATGTTGTGTTTCCAGTTTATATATTTTTGTCTATAATGTCCAGTGTATATAAGATATACGTGTTTCTGTAATCGATGCTCGTGTATCGTCTAGTGGTTAGCATTATGGGATATCTGTACATGTCGATCTGTTATGTAAATATTTAATAGTCTTTCTATGTGTACGTGGGTGTTTTCACATATTAACAGCAATAACAAACTGGACAATAACGGACAATCTTTAACAATGAATGAATAAACACTTGTCTGCTTGACATATACCTTATTCATTGTCTCTCTCTCTCCTCTGGCAGCAGACACCTGAAAATGAAAGCATCTTCTTCCGAATGGAACACTCAAAATGCCAAGTTATCATTTCGAGATCTTTATTTCCAAAATTTTCCACGTCTTGGAGTCTACAGCTCTTAAACAATTTTCCTACATTTTCCTTAGTTGATCCGTAGATACTTCCGTTAGACCACAGAGACAACGCCTGTCTGCGCTAACTCAGTGGCTAGCTAACTCTCAATTTGTATCCTCAACTTCCCATTACAGTCCGACTCCTAATTCTAATTTCTTCTAGCTTACGTATCTCTGACGTCAGCCAGAATGGACAATCTTGTTTGTCATCTCGTACGCCACATCGTTGTTTACTAAACCAAATTCCAAACTATCTTGTTTATACTTTTCCTCTATTCATAACATTTTTTCCTTTTTTTTTCTCCCAATTAAATATTTTAACTAACATTCTTTTCTTTTAGAACATTTTTCTGAATATCGTTTTAACTTAAATAATTTAACAATTAATCATAAAAGTCGTTCTGACTCTTGGCACTGCCTTCCACAACATAACACAGATACTACACTGTGAGCATAGCCAAAGGGCTAGCACATAACACTTTACTCCAGCTCAACGGACTTGCTGTTTTAGGGGGTCTTCATTAATTTACTGTTTAGATAATAAAGTCTTGTAATCCAACTCGCTTGTAATACAGCTCTTTATTCCAAGAATTCCAGGTTTGAGGAACTCTGATTCTATTGACTTTTCAAGACTATGGTCAATAGGCATCGCCCGTCTTTGCGAGAATCATTCTTCCATCTTCTTAGCTCCTTAAAATTATAGATGATGGCAACGAGATAAAAGTCAGAAAAGCAAAATTAAGGGCCGCTGCAAGAAAGGTGGGCTCTCTCTACCGTGCTAGAAAACTACTAACACCCGAAAGTATCCTGTACCTCTATAAGGCCACCATTCGCCCATGTATGGAGTATTGCTGCCACATCTGGGCTGGTGCATCTGCTACTAGTCTATCGCTCCTTGACAAGGTTCAAAAGAGAGTCGCAAACCTGATAGGCCCTGAACTGGCATCTAAGCTTCAGCCTCTGTCCCATCGACGAAATTTTGCATCCCTCTGCTTTTTCTACAAGTATTTTAGTGGCGAATGCTCTGAAGAACTGCAATCACTTGTGCCCCCACGACGTGAGCACCCTCGACAAACCCGACAGGCTGCTAAATCCCACCCCCACACTGTAGAGATCCCTACATGTAAAAGATCTTTTTACTCCAATAGTTTCTTCCCCAGAACCGCTAGACTCTGGAATTCCATTCCAGACCCTGCTTCCCCAACAGTACTGACGTGCAGAAGTTCAAGTGTAACGTGAACCGACACCTTGCTGCCCAAATCCCTACATAGTACCCCAGTAGTTGTTGCCCCTGATAGTAGCCCCCTACACCAAAGTGGCAATTTGCCTTGTTTGGGGTGAAAATGTAATAAAAAAAAAGCGACTACAATTGTTTGGATAATTACAAGATTAAAACGAAAATTTGAATAAAAACATGTTATTGCTTTTTAATTTGAAGTACGGCCTAATCACATTGCCGCACTGGTTCTCGCAAGATCACCAAAGTTAAGAAACAATGAGCCTAGCCAGTTAGGTAACCATTTCGGAAGGCTCGGCACTGTATGCACCGTGCCGAGTTGTAAAAATTTCAGGGTTGGTATATGGGGGCGCGTTTAACTCACTGGTCATTTTAGTTTATCTTTAAGAATTTCATGTCAATCCTACATTCATGCATTCATTCATTACACGAGAGCACGCGACTAATGGCTGTCGGCCTTGTTTTTTCACCTTCTTCCCCTCCTTTGCGTTACAGGTTCGAGTCTGCTTGCCTATTACCACTTTTTTTTTAAATCTCACCTTATTTTCCTCCTTCGCGTTACGGGTTGCAGCCTACTACCACTTTCTTTTAGCACCTCTCTCCACCGCATTGTTCCTGTCCCCACCACCACCACCGGGCTGCTTTTTATTTCTACCCTTACTACACCACCGCAATACACCTGGGCAACGCCGGGTAACCTCGCTAGTTATAAATAAATTGTAAGCTATAAAAACTAGTAAAGAATGAAACAGAAAGACGTAGAATATGAGAACGGAAATGTGGAGAGAGACAAGTGGATGGTTAAATGAACACCAAACAGAGAAGGGGGTTTGAAAACTGACTACAAAAAAGAAACAAAAACGATGTAATGAGCTATTAGATAGAATTAAATAGAATTTTCCCCCTCCTCCTCCTCTCTCTCTTTCTTTCTTCAGATGATGATGATGATGATGATGATGATGATGATGAATTTAAAAAAAAAAGAGTTACATACTTATGTAATGTGTACAGTTGGCCTTCGTCATGACAGATGTTTGACCGCTTCCCTTTTCATCATAACCTGTGATCCGGCAAATATGTTCCGACGGGCAATAATCAAAGCTGGGACAGTTAAGACCTTCGTCTGTGAGGCATATTCGGGCGCATTGTTTTACCGAGACGTCTTTGATGAGGACATTGTCGACAAGGCTTTCGATTTTAGTCGACGCCTTCTGGAAATCTTTCAAAAATGTCACTGCAGCATGAAACAAGAGTTCAGCGTTAATGATATTAATGATTAAATAAAATAAGGCCAAACATTTACAACGAACAAATTCTACGTTGTTAAAGAACTTCGATCGCGTGTTTTTTCACCATTAAAGAAGACGAATTTCACCCCAAAAAGCAACGTTAAGAGTACATAACTATACATAACTCTATCTAAATCAAGTGCATACATACACCGTTAATATCGGCCCTTGCTAATGAAGCCAGAGATAGCTTCTGTCGCCGCGTTCGAATCTATTGATTGGTGTTAATCGTGACACCCTACATTGAAAATGCCCGAAAGGATGAAACACTAGTGTTTGTAGGTATTTAATAATTATTATAGTAAATAATTATGTCCGCCCCTTTAAGAAACTCGTTTCTCATCGTTGAACACTTTCAGTTGAATTAAAAAGTCGGTCAATTTAGCTCTTATGCATAGATCATCGTATAACGATTAGATCACTCTGACTGACGTTAAAAATATTTAATGAAATAAATATTTAAAATTCAACAGCATTTCTCGCGGATAACGGTAGCCAAATGATGAAACACTAGTGTCTGTAGGTATTTAATAATTATTATAATAAGTAATTATATTAGTATAGCTAGTGTCTTGGGGTAGTTGCTTGTCTAGCTACACTGATGAGCTGTGATACAGCGAAACAGTACTGTACGTGGATGACTATATATATATATATATATATATATATATATATATATATATATATATATATATATATATATAAGCTGGACGTCCGGAGTTACCCGATCGTACAATATGTTTAAACATGATATTTTAATTTATGCAGACTGCGTATGTATTATTATAGAATCAATCCTTTACTGAATATTATATATTATGAGGAATAATTTCCCCATGGACTAATTGTAAAAAAAAAAAAAATAATAATAATGATAATGTCCTTCACCCAATTCCGTCTGTGTTTGTTTACAATATCACGTCAGCTGATATTTAGGCTTGACGATCTTAAAAATAGAAGAAAAGAATTTTACGTTACACTGGCCCAGGTTACACCGGTGTAACATAAAATATTTCCCTGTAAAAATTATTTTTATCTATAAAAGAGAAAGACGATTTTAAGATCGGATTTTTTCGATTTTCGATACTTATCGGGTGAATTTCTGTACAAAATATGTCTAAGGACACGACGAGAAATATAAATTGTCTTTGTGCAAAATTTGCAAAAGATAGGCTGAGCTGTTTTGGAACCTACGAGAAAGAAACTCACACACATACACACACACAAAGTGATTTCTATAGAATAGTATATATATATATATATATATATATAATAAAAGATGAGGAATAAAGAGTATATAAAACTTTATTACATCATCAGATCAATAAAGAAATAATAAGACAGAAAAAAACACTTAAGGCCATGGCATTTCGAACCTTAATGCTTCTCATCAAAAAAGAAGTGCTAGCATTATACAAAATGTAGAATAGTGACAAAAGCTGACTGTAGAACATTTAGATTGTAATGAAAAAAGTTTATGTTAAAACATATTTAAAAAGATATACAATATAAGAATTAAAAAAAAAACGTTAAAATATAACTAGAAAGAAGGAATTATATATTTATATCTACATCTATCTATATCTATATACATATATATATATATATATATATATATATATATATATATATATATATATATGTATATGTATATGTATATATATATAGTCTTTGAAGTTTTTAACCTTTAAAACTATACAAAAAAAAAATTTATCGTTCGTTAGAAAACCATCCAGTCAGTAAGTCATTTAATCACCTGCAATCACTGAATCAACTCACTCTCGAATTTACTATAGTACTAATAATTTATTTTTCAATGGATCATCAGTTGTTTACCATGAAACACTGTTTCAGGGATTTAAAAACAAAACAGTATATTACATCATGGCTCCCCAGTAGTGTTGATCAAACACCACCTCCCTAAATCTTAGGAAGAAGACATGTTATAAACATTTAATCCAATTTCCTATTCTTAATTG
>NC_136488.1:163335555-163443055 GCF_053919585.1 Euprymna scolopes
GACAGTCAACAAACCGGAAGTCCAAGACTTGAGTTTCGCCCTCATTTGAGCTCATCAGTTGGACACATCTGAACTATATATATGGATGACCATTTTTGATTTGATGGAGGAATCTATTCCTTGAATACATAACAATATCTGGGCAACATACATATTATTATTATTATTGTTATTATTATTATTGTTGTTGTTGTTAGTAGTAGTAGTAGTAGTAGTAGTAGTAGTAGTAGTAGTAGTAGTAGTAGTATAATTCTACTTTCCGTAGTATTGAGCATTTCTGCATTCAATGCATACTTGTTAGCATTAATAAAAAAAAATAAACAATAAAAAACATCCCATATTTTATATGATGTAAATCTCTGTCAACACAATGTTTCAAACTAAAACGCTAAAATACTTACAAGAATAAACTGAACATTTAACAGACGTGATTATATTAGAACTTGGCACATCCATCGTATGTCTTTTACTGAAAGAACATGCTTGAAAGGTTTCACAATACTCGAACGATTGGCATTTTTCGATGCCATCATTTGCACAACGACGGGCACATACATCAGGATTCGTTACTTTGGTAAGCTGCACATCTCCTTCCATCGGAAACGTTCTTCCAGGAAGTTCTTCAAATAAGTTCAAGTAATTGCCTGTAGATATATTGGGAATTCAAAAAAAAAAAAAAACAATGGTAATTAAAAATTAAAAATTAAAAAAAAACGTACCTGTCATATCGAGGTTAAAGGCAGATATGTAAAATTAAGGAAATTTCCATAAAGTTAAGTTTTTACTAATATTTTTATTATTAAGGTGTCACCACCTATCAAAGTCGAAAAGCCACTCGAGGATAAGAGTTCACTGAGTGCTAGGTAGACGGTAAGACAACACTGTGATGATTGGTAATGTGGAGGTGATTGGCTATGTGACGAGCATGCACGGAAGCATTCAAGAATTGTATGGCAATGTCTAAGTTGGGCCTACCTTGGGTGAAAATGAGTTCATTCGAAGGCTATAAAAAACACGATAATAATCATTTGGCGAGTAACTCCCAACGTTGCTTTGGTTACGTACCATGTTAAGATCATGTCAAATCGTCAGAGGTGTTCAGGATAGTGTCGTGTCGAATCGTCGCAAGTCTTCAGGTTTGTATCAATGGAATTGTTCGGGATTGTGTTATGTTGAATCAACGGAGTTGCTCGGAATTGTGTTGTGTCGAATAGTCAGAGCTATTTGGGTTCGAATCAACGGTGTGGTTTGAGATTGTGTCGAGGTGTTTGGGTTCGAATCAATGGTGTGGGTTGGGATCATATCATGTCGAATCAACGGATATGTTTGGCTTCCAATCAACGGTATGGTTCAGGATCATGTCATGTTGAATGAACAGAGGTGTTTGGGTTCGAATTGACAGAGTTTTTCAGGATCATGTTGGGTTGCATGAGCAAAATTATTTGCGACCATGCTGCTGCGTGTGATGTTTTTTTTTATTCTCTTTTCCCTTGTGAGGCAACAGAGTAAAGCTAGGGTTAGATAAAAGGGCAGCTGAACAAGAATTTGTTTACATTGGAATTGAAAACGACCTCATTGTAGTCAGCTGAAAAGCAGTCCAGCGATATTGTGTTCCAGAGATGGGCAGTTCAAAGAAACTTTGCACATAGAAGTTTTGCTAAGTTTTAGGTTGAGAAAGAGAAAGGGAATGGCAGTGGTTGTAGTTAGATAAGTTTTTTGTTGTGAATGTTTTACGGGGGAGGCAACGGTAGAGTAGAGAAAGTCTGGCAATGTCTCTTCTTCGAGAAAAAGGTTGTAAAGGGGGAAAAGTATATCATCGTCTAGATTTTAACATTCAGACAAGAAAGAGTGCAGCACCTCCCTAAATGAGAAAACTACTCCATCTTGTACAGGTGGAGGATTGTGTTAGAAATGAGATATTTTCTGGAATGGTAGAATGATTCAACCATTTTGCAGCTATATTGGCAACGGATTTGCTCTAAGTCTTCCATTTCAATGGTTGGTCCCAGAAGCTTGTCAAAGCAAGATACTTGAACAAGAAGGAAGCCATTCATTTCAGTTAGTGTCAAGTGGGGATCAGAGCGTTAGTAGTGAAAAGACAGAAAGCTTGATTTTGAACACATTAAAAGTGACCAGTCATCTTTTTCTCTATTGAACCACATGCCCAAGGTCGGATGAGAGAGATTCAGAAAGATCTTTGTCATTGCTGCACTTCGATCGTTGCCATAAATGGTTGTATCATTTGCATAGATGTCGATGGATGATCTTAGAATGTGATTTGAGATGTATTGATGAAAATCAGGAAGAGGGCTTGGCTGAGAATGGATTTTTAAAGCACGCTAGTGTTGATTCTATGATCTTTCCGAGTTAAAATCTATTGAGCAATGCACATTTTGTATTAGGAAATACGCATTCCAAATATTTAAACATTTGGTAAAGTTATTCAACATGGCCCTAATGTACGGCTATTGTGGATAATTTGTTATTCTTTACGTAATGTTTTCGGTCACTTACAATTACAGGAGGGTTAATAAGAGATATTGAAGTATGTTCACAAAAAAGAGGATTAAATAGGCAATGTTATCATCCTGGTTTTACAACCATACCAATACTTTTATGAATTTGAGAAAAGTTTAGGAAAGGCAATTGTTTTATCTTCCTAATAAAATATATTTAATGAACCCAGCACAAAAGAACAACAAACTTCTTTTTAACAACAAACAATTTGAAGTATTTATTCGTAGCAGGAACTGGCAGGTCAGACTGTGAAAAAGGAAGAAGAAATAGAAAGTTCTTTTTGAGGTCGTCATTGGTCAGTCAGTACTGTGTCGTCCCCAGCTAATAGCAGTTGTCTCTAGTGGAGGCCGTCAATGTTAGAGCAAGATGGCCAGTAGACAGGGGGCGAGAGAGGATAGGTGTTGCTTGGCTGAAGGTCCGGTCCTGACTGACAGACGTTCCCTCTAGACTTTAGGGAACAGATGAATCAATGCGCCCTGTTAACTGATAGGTCGGCCTGTGGCCGAAGAACCCAGAGAGGGAGGACTGATTCACCAGAGAAAATAGTTCTCTGTAACTGCTAAAAAGGATTTAATGGATGAGAGGACATTTCCTGATATTCCGTAGCTAGCAATCTTGTGAAGCAGACTTTTATGCAAAACCTTATCAAAGGTCTTTGACATATAAAGAACTATTGCTTTAAGAGTGAAGTGACCATCATTGGATTCACTGATCCTGCATGATACTACAGTCAGCACATCAGCTGTTGATCTTGCAGGACTGAAACAATATTGCTTGTTACTAATTAAGCCGTTCTTCTTGAAACGTTGCTAATAGATGGTTGTGTCATTTGCATAGATGTTGACGAATAATTTTAAAATATGATTTGGGAGATCATTGATGAAGATCAGAAAGAGGGTTTGGCTGAGAATGGATCCTTGAAGTATGCCAGTGTTGATTTTATGATCCTCGAATTTTTCTCCATATTTTTATGAATCTACCAGAGATTGTTATGAATCTACTAGAGATTTTTATAAATCTACCAGAGATCTCAATAGTTGAGAGGAAATTTCCAGATATTCCATATCTAGCAATTTTGGAAAGTAGACTTTTATGCCAAACCTTATCAAAGGCCTTTGATGTATCAAGAACTACTGCTCTAGGAGCGAAGTTTCCATCAATGGATTCACTTATGCTGTATCAGCACATCAGCTGTTCAACACATCAGATGTTGATCTTGCAGGACTAAAACCATATTGCTTGTCACTGAGTAGGCTGTTCTTCTTAATTTATGACAGATTTAAGCAACTTATTACACAGGAGACTGATTAGTCCATACTGAGATGCAGAAGACTAATTTCCAGTGTTCTTAAATGCATATTCACAAAGTTTTCCAGAGTGTTGGGAAGCATTTCTCCTTTAAACAACGTTTGAACAGCTTTGTAAGAATGGGAACTAGTTCCGGTTGCAGTTTTTTAAGTATTATGATTGGAATGTTGTCAGGTCAATTGCTTTGTTGGAAGTTTTTGATAAATTTGGCAACAGATGTATGGATGTAATTTAAAGTATTTTCAGTTACAGACGGAAATTCACAAGGTAGGTGGCCATGATCACATATGATGAAATTTAATGTAAAGTGTTTTAAAAAAGTTTGGCTTTGTCAGATGCTGACGAGATCGCCTCAGGTCCATTGATGATGGTTGATGATGATGGTTGGAATAGAAGTAACGCCTCTGTTCAGAGATGCTTGTTATTTGCCATAAGTCATAGTAACTAAGCCTCTGCTCAGCTTCTTTTGACTAAACAGATTAAGCATATGACTCTTCTACGTATTCTATAACCTTTTTGCAGTGGTTACTGAGAGTCATAAAGTCGGCTTTAGTTTCAGATCATCAATTTCGTTGACAGCAATTGAAATAATAGTTTCTGTGTGCAATTGTAGCTGGACATCCTGGGGTATAACACAACTGGCTGTTTGATTTCTGTTGAAATCCCTTGGAGGGTTTGAAACTCTGTATGTCAATGGTTAACCAATCATTTTAATAGAAGAAACATTATTTTTAAACATGGAAAGTAGGAGTATTTATGACATGAACGATTTGACGCTGTCCCAATCAGACATCGAGTATCAATACATGGTGCGATGAATAGGAACATCAAAAGTCTTGCTATACTTTATTATCATCTTAATTGAGACAACTGAGTGATTGAAACATCCGATCAAAGACAGAACGGTGGATGAGGACAGTTCAGGACTAGTCGTGAGAAAAAATCAAGAAGACTATGCAAAAAACAGCCTATCATGCCTTGACAGAGTACAAAATAGACGTCGTGGCTTAGTGGGGGATGCCCTTTTCTCTACCCTGCAACCTCTCTCCCACAGAAGAGACGTTGCGAGCCTATCCTTGTTTTATCGTTATTTCCATGGCAGGTGCTCGTCTGAAGTCCAATCTCTGGTCCCCCCTCGCCAATCTTTCACGAAAAACACCCGTCTAGCTGAACCCACTGTGAAAAATTTCCCCCACTCTATATCTGTGCCTAAATCAAAACGCGGATTCCATGAACAAAGCTTCTTTCTTAGAACTGCACGCCTGTGGAACTCTTTTCCGTCTGCCTGCTTCCCACCGGACTACAACTTGGATGTCTTCAAGTCCAACGTTAACAAATTCCTAATGAACCGCCCCCTTAAGTAAACACTTCATCAAATCTCCACACTAACGTAATGTACTTGCAATAACCCTTATCCCTGAGTGGCTTCTGGGCCTTGATAAGTGATGATCACTGTGTAAAAAAAAAAAAAATGCCAGTATGTTTTGTATGCCAGTATCAGGTACACAAATAGGTCTGTCAACAATCTGTGTTAAATCAAGCTAGGGATGAATCATGTCAAAACCTTCCTATATTATCTGTTTCGTTTGAGTGGACTATCCATTCAATATTGTAATCACCGAAATCTTTACATGTGAATACTGGCAGAGACATGATCAGATATGATATGATAAATCTTCTCAGAGATAGTAGAAATTCACATTGGAAGTTAAAAACTAGAGTTGGGGATGCGTGATATTGCATTGCAGATAGGAAATTGCCAGAAACATGTATTAGATAAGGTGATCAAATTTTTGTTTTGCTTTTCTGAAATGCAGAAGAGAGTGGCTGCGTTTTAGGGACAACTATTCTGGCACTGGTAAGAGATAGGTTGTAGGTATTTTTTACGAGGTGCCTTCAATGTTTCCAGACTTTGTTCATATGGGCACTTTTATTGATAATACACACATGAAACTCTCGTCCCCTTCGAAGTAATCTCCCCCGGCTGCAATGCACTTGTTGTAACATTCAAACAACTTCTGAAAAGCCCCATAGAAGTCATCTTGTGTGAACGTGTTAATGGCTCTCATCACAGCCTCTTTCATTTCCACAATTGTCTCATAACGACAGCCTCTAAGGTTTTTCTTAGAGAATAACAAAAGTCACAGAGAGCAAGGACTGGACAATAGGGAGGGTGAGGAACTGTCTTGATGTCCATCTTGGTCAAATAGTTTGATCTTCTCTGAGCACTCTTTGGACAAACTTTGCACAAATCTTCCACATCTTTAGTTCTTTGCGAATAATTGTGTGTACAGTTCCCACACTGACATCAAACTGTGCACTTATTGTCTCTATACACACGCGACGGTCCTTATCTATGAAATTCTTTATTTGGCCAATCAACTCTGGTGTTTTGACTTCCTTACTCCTCCCACACCTTTCATCATCCCTCACAGACTCGCTACTTTCCTTGAATCTCTTATGCCACTCAAAAACTGATGCTTGATTCATGCAAGATGGTCCAAAAGCAATCTGAAGCATTCCATACATTTCTGTGATATTTTTTCCAAGTTTAAAATAGAATATTATTTCATATTGTTCTTCTAAAGTGTCCTTACGTCCAGATTGAAATTTTTAAATTCACCAGCTGTGATTATCACGCTTTAGTAGGGTGTATTCCAATTCCTGCTTTAGCTGTTCATTTGAACTTGAAATCATAAAACGTGGTCAGTTATCTTATTAGATGTATAGGAATAATAGGGCTATGACAAGAGTATATTCTTTTCATTATTTTGACTCTCGAGTATATATCAGTTAATATCTTATATGTTTTTAGATAGAGTGATGTGGTTCTCGATTGATTAACTGTGTCTAACTGTGTTGGATATATACTAGAGAGTAAAAAGAATATAAGAATATTCTCTTGTCACAAGTCTAGTAATAATATACATAATTTTCAAGAGTCTACAACAAATTTAAATGCCTGTACAAAAAGTCTGGAAAGTTATTGAGAGCACCTGATACATCTACGTTTTATTTTTCTAATCTTTTTATTTTTGCCGAGAATGGGGCATCCTATTGGATGGCAGATCTTTTCTCACTATTTCAGAGACTCCACCTGAAAGATCTTTGTAGGTTTTTAATCAATCCTTTACGTGCGATTGTTTGGATCTCTCTTACACTTGGTTCACCAGGTATGTTAACATTCTTATTTCATAAGCCAATTATTATTGGAATGATCAAGATTTTCCTTAGATTCGCATTTTCTTTTCATGTCACCATAAAACGTTTGTATTTGATTATCATATTGTCCTATCATGGGAAATTTCAACATAGGAATAACAGATTGGAAAGAATAATTCTTCAAAATGCTGCATGTGTTTGGCAATGTGTTCAAAAAGTATTTAAACTGTTAATATATTCACAAAAAACAATAAACAAAAAATTATTCTTTTCAAATTACATGCCACCGTCAACAATTTCCCTTTCTCTCTATCTGTCCTAAAACTAAACGAAAATCCCATGAACAAAGTTTCTTTCCTAGAATTGTTCGCATGTGGAACACAATACCATTGGGCTGCTTCCCAGCTGACTATAACCTGACCATTTTCAAGACTATCATAAACAAGTTCTCGTTGATCCGTCCTCTTGGATAATCAATTTCTACTATTATCACGTTGTTGTCTTGCCTAACACTCATTAACCATTATCCTCGAGTGGTCTCTGGGCCTTGATAAGCGGTGACTTTTAAGTAAAACAAAAACAAAATAAAACTGACAATCATTCTATCTAAGTACCCCATATCTGAGCAGGAGCTGCTAAAAACAGCCTATCCTGCCTTGACAGAGTACAAAATAAACGTCGTTGCTTAGTGGGGGATGCTCTTTTCTCTTCCCTGCAACCTCTCTCCCAGAGAAGAGACGTTACGAACCTATCCTTGTTTTATCATTATTTCCATGGCAGGTGCTCGTCTGAAGTCCAATCTCTGGTCCCCCCTCGCCAATCTTTCACGAAAAACACCCATCTAGCTGAATCCACTGTCAAAAATTTTCCCCACTCTTTATCTGTGCCTAAATCAAAACGTAGATTCCATGATCAAAGCTTCTTTCTTAGAACTGCACGCCTGTGGAACTCTGTTCCGTCTGCCTGCTTCCCACCTGACTACAACTTAGATTTCTTCAAGTCCAACGTAAACAAATTCCTAATGAACCGCCACCTCAAGTAAACACTTCAATAAATCTCCACACTATACTTCTGTACTTGCAATAACCCTTATCCCTGAGTGGCTTCCGGGCCTTGATAAGTGGTGACCACCGTGTAAAAAAAAATCTTCAAATGTCTTTTTCAGCTTGATAAGTGGTGACCAATTTGATGAAACAGTACCTGTAGTGCTGGTTTGAAAGTACGCCAGTTTGATCTTCGTATTATGAAATGATAAAAAAAAAAAAAATGCTGAATGGTGGTTATACAGAAAGAATAACATGATTCCGTTTCCGTTTGATGAAAACCCATTTTCTATTTTTGTAGCAGACCATCTACTAGATAGCTAGTTGTGTACAAATCCCAAGAGCAATAGAAACCTTCTATCATGTCTGAAAGTGACACAATGTTCGAGCAAGATCAGAGATGCACCTCTGTACAACTCATGCTCTCTACCGATCCAAGTTATGGCAACAGAACCATTGCTAGCATCCTCAAAATACAAATCTGGATGGTTTAACGCTTGAGAGTACAGCTCAATATATCGGACGACCCTACGGTTATGGTCTTTGGTGTGGTTTCAAGTGAGGCCACATCATGCTGCCTCAGTCAGCCTAAAAGTGTACCTGAGTGTGCTGAAGAGAGTGGTGATCTCCTGGTGTAATCAGGTGGCCGCTGGCAGACCCTGTGTGTAGCAACAAGACTCGGCACCGACCCACAAGTCCAAAAAGAGCCAGACTTGGCTTCATAAGGAGTGCTAAAACTTTGTATCATTTTCTCACTGCCTCCTTCCTCGACCTAAATCCACTGGACTACTTTGTTTGGTCATATGTTGAGAACATGTGGTGATCAATTTAATGAAACAGTACCAGTAGTATTAGTTTGAAACTACGCCAGTTTGAGCTTCGTATTATGAAATGATAAAAAAAAATCCTGAATGTCGGTTATATTTATAAACATTTGAGAGAGAAAAAATGTTGATAAGTTAAAGAAAATTCTTAAGCAAAATGATGAAAGGTTAAATGAGTTTTCACTAAAAAAAAAAAAATCAATAACAACTACTTACTTTTTATAATTTCAACTAAAAATAATGCCATCTACTTAATTGGCATGTTACAATTAGTTAGATATTACTGGAATATTATATAAAACAAGTATTTCTATGATTCAACGAAAAAACGATTTCGCCATATTTGCTGGTGACGTGTGGCGTAAATACAAGGGAAATAACTCATTTCTCAAGTTTTCAAAAAATGAATTACCTCCCCTGCTACAACAAATTATAAAAAGGAAATGATGAATAAAATTTACGTTCGTAGACGTCGCACCAGGTTGAAACTTCAACGCTGTCATTCGTCGGGCGATTCTCACTCAGTAAACATTGACCCTGAAGATAACAGTACGAGAAAGCTTCGCAGTTCAGGCTTTGACTCTGCGTACATTTTAAAGCGCAGTCATCGACCGACACTTTCATGAAAACTGAGCCGTACTGCTTCAAGAAGGCGCCCTCGTACGATCGCTTATATGATTCCATATTTTGAACTGTAAAATAAAATTGGCAAGATTTTTTATTGTTTCATCAAAACGAAATTGTGAAATATTTGGGGATACTTGTACAGTTTAATCAAGACATAAAAAAAATGAAAATATGGAAAAAAGGTTATATTGTACATATCCGTTTTGACATGAAGATCTCCGAAAAAAAAAATTTCACTTAATTTGATCAGGTAGTTTTTTTTTTACAGCGGAAAAACACATTTTTATGAGAGCGCGTTGAAGACAAACATCTTGGATTTGTTTTAAATTTTTGTTTGAATTTTAGAAATGACACGGGAGATAACTCCATGAAAGCGCCGACACGCCCTCCCCATCTTTAATAACTAGCTTTTCTTCATAAAAATCGAACCTTTGGCTCGGTATCATAACAAATTGTTTTTTCGCTGTAAAAAAAACACACTTGTTGAAATTAAGTGAATATTTTTTCGGAGAACTTCATTCCATAATAGATGCGTACAATTTAAACTTTTTTCGATATTTTCATTTTTTAATGTCTTGACTAAACTGTGCAAGTACCTATTTGGGGTGAGAAAATTCATACAAGAAAAAATAAATAAATAAAAATTCATACAAGAAAAAATAAATAAATAAAAATTCATACAAGAAAAAATAAATAAATAAAAATTCATACAAGAAAAAATAAATAAATAAAAATTCATACAAGAAAAAATAAATAAATAAAAATTCATACAAGAAAAAATAAATAAATAAAAATTCATACAAGAAAAAATAAATAAATAAAAATTCATACAAGAAAAAATAAATAAATAAAAATTCATACAAGAAAAAATAAATAAATAAAAATTCATACAAGAAAAATAAATAAATAAAAATTCATACAAGAAAAAATAAATAAATAAAAATTCATACAAGAAAAAATAAATAAATAAAAATTCATACAAGAAAAAATAAATAAATAAAAATTCATACAAGAAAAGTAAATAAATAAAAATTCATACAAGAAAAAATAAATAAATAAAAATTCATACAAGAAAAAATAAATAAATAAAAATTCATACAAGAAAAAATAAATAAATAAAAATTCATACAAGAAAAAATAAATAAATAAAAATTCATACAAGAAAAAATAAATAAATAAAAATTCATACAAGAAAAAATAAATAAATAAAAATTCATACAAGAAAAAATAAATAAATAAAAATTCATACAAGAAAAAATAAATAAATAAAAATTCATACAAGAAAAAATAAATAAATAAAAATTCATACAAGAAAAATAAATAAATAAAAATTCATACAAGAAAAAATAAATAAATAAAAATTCATACAAGAAAAAATAAATAAATAAAAATTCATACAAGAAAAAATAAATAAATAAAAATTCATACAAGAAAAGTAAATAAATAAAAATTCATACAGGAAAAAATAAATAAATAAAAATTCATACAAGAAAAAATAAATAAATAAAAATTCATACAAGAAAAAATAAATAAATAAAAATTCATACAAGAAAAAATAAATAAATAAAAATTCATACAAGAAAAAATAAATAAATAAAAATTCATACAAGAAAAAATAAATAAATAAAAATGCATACAAGAAAAAATAAATAAATAAAAATTCATACAAGAAAAAATAAATAAATAAAAATTCATACAAGAAAAAATAAATAAATAAAAATTCATACAAGAAAAATAAATAAATAAAAATTCATACAAGAAAAATAAATAAATAAAAATTCATACAAGAAAAAATAAATAAATAAAAATTCATACAAGAAAAAATAAATAAATTAAAATTCATACAAGAAAAAATAAATAAATAAAAATTCATACAAGAAAAAATAAATAAATAAAAATTCATACAAGAAAAAATAAATAAATAAAAATTCATACAAGAAAAAATAAATAAATTAAAATTCATACAAGAAAAAATAAATAAATAAAAATTCATACAAGAAAAAATAAATAAATAAAAAAAATGATGTTTTCTTTTTTAATTGCGACAAACAAGAAAATATAAGTAGTGTCAGATTCAGAATACTGAGAAACTTTTCGGTTCTTAAACGAAGTCAGAAAACTGGGGTTTTATTAAAAAAAAAACAATAACTACTTACTGATTATATCAATTTCAACTAAAAACTAAATACTATCTACCTTATCCTCTGCCTATTTTACAAGTATTTTAATGGTATATGCTCCGACAAACTACAAGCTCTTGTATTCCTTTACATAAATACCACCGACAAGCCCGACAAGCAGCAAAATCCCACCCCTACACAGTAGAGATCCCTAAATGTAAGAAAGCCTTCTACTCTAATAGTTTCTTCCCTAGACTTTAGAATTCCGTTCTGGGTTCTTGCTTCCCCAACTGTACTGACATGCAGAAGTTCAAGTGTAATGTGAACAGGCATCTTGCTGCTCAACTCCCTACATAGTATCTCTACAAATTATGTCCCAGATAGTAGCCCCCTATATCAAAATGGCACTTTAAAATAAAGTTGTAGTGTTGTTTTATTAAGGGCGACCAATTTATCATTCCAACCTGTAGAAATTTGCTGCTAGTCAACCAATCGTGTTCAACATGTAACTTAGCTGGAATAAAAATATACGCCAAAGAAAAATCCGAACCATAATACTTAGTTTAATGCACCTTATCAAAGCAAAGGTCCATACATAATTTCAGCCAGGATATATGCAAAAGAAAGGCACTAAGAATGGTTAGTATGTTCTTCCATTAAATTTGGTTAGTTTTCATTGTTAACCCACTGATCAACGCTTGCTTATAATATAAATTCCTACGATAAGGATAAAACTGATAAAGATTTACACAAACGAAAAGAAAATTAACTTACCTGATGCAATATTTCTGGAATTGTTTCGGTCGATATTCGTCAAAATTGATTTGGCAGTAAAATGATAAGTCTAAAAAGATAAATATATATATATATATATATATATATATATATATATATATATATATATGTATATATATATATATATATGTATATATATACACTAGCAAAAGTCCCCGTCGTTGACTGGGTTCAAAAACAGCCTACAGAAAATGGACTCTGATTTATGAAAGTATGATAGGTTATGAAAAGGAATGGTTGTAAAGAGATAGCTTCGAATTTGGGGGTATTAAAACCAAAGCAAAATATGATGAAAGTAAAAATAAAATAGATAAACCCCATAATTTATGATACTATACCTGTCCACACTGAAACACTTATTACAATATTCTGTGGATCTATATTAAAAAACCTTGTTAAACTTTGTGACATATTTCCATTCTATGGCGGTCAGGTGCGAACAAACACCCCATAATTTTATTATACCATATTTCTTCAAACTGAAACATAATTATCAAAGTATACTTACGCAGATAGATATGAAAAGTCTTTATTAAAGTTTATGCCTATTTCCATTCTATGGAGGCCAGGCGCGAACGCAGACCCCACAATTTTATCATACCATCCCTATTTAAGTTAAAACATACTTATCAAAGTATTCTTATATACATCTATATCAAAACACTTGTAAACGTTTTTCTTTAATTTTTAAATTTTTTATTTCCATACTTTGTGGACCAGGCGCGTACACACAGACCCACCAATTTTAATGAATCATCATTATGCCAGATCAAACATACCCATTCCTGTGTCTCGATACATCTATCATTATATGTGATCAGTTTTCTATAATAGTCAACCACATAGGAGCCTATTCGTGACCAGACACACACACAGACGTTCAGCCTTATATATATATATATATATATATATATATATATATATATATATATATTTGTTGTTGAATTGTTGAAAACGATAATACGTTAACGTAGAGTCTTGTTTCTGAGGAAGTCGCCCATATTTTTATTTGGACGTAAACAAAGAATATTTTTATTTACTTATTTATTAATTTCTAAATCTTAATCTACGGACATGCATATTTCGAGGCCCTACCTTATCTTATATAGGTAGAGAATTGCATCAATAATGAGATATCTACTGGAGTGGAAGAATAATCCCACCATTTTTCCAGCAACCTTGAATTTGATGTACGTGTTCCATTTCAGATCAGGATTAAAGGTCAGATCCAGAAGCTTATCACAACGTGGAGCATCTCCAAAACAAGAGCCATTCATTTCAAGTGATGTCAGATGGGGATTAGAGCATTGATGATGTAAAGATAGATGCTTGGTTTTGAATGCATTAAAATCAAACAGCCACCTCTATCTTCATTGTACCACTTGCTCAAGATCAGAGAAGAGAGAATCAGAAAGAACTTGGTCGTTTATGGCATTAGATATGCTGCTATAGATGGTAGTGTTATCAGCATAAATGTCTATGAATAATCTTAGGATGTGATTTGGGAGATTATTCATGAAGATCAGGAAGAGTTTTTGGCCCAGGATGGACCCCTGAGGGACTCCAGGATTAATACTGTGAACTTCTGATTTCTGCCCATCAACTAGTACTCTTAAGAACCTATCAGAGAGAAATGATTTAATAACTGAGAAGACATTTCCAGCTTTACCGTAGCTGGAGATCTTGTGAAATAAACCTTTATGCCATACTCTATCAAAGGCCTTATATCTGTCAAGAGCAATTGCCCTAAAAAGGAAGCCTCCATCGAGAGATTCACTAATTCTATGACATATGACTGTTATCACATCTGCTGTAAATGTAGCAGAACGGAAACCATATTGCATATCACTGAGGAGGTTATTTTTGCTGAGGTTGTTGACTACTTCTCTGTTTAACACAGATTCTAGCAACTTACTCATGACACATAGGAGACTTATTTTTCTGTATTGAGAGAAAGATGACCGATCACCTGAATTCTTAGATACAGGCCATACTGATGAGGTTTTCCAGAGTATTGGGAAGCAATTCTTCTTAACACAATGTTTCAACAGCTTTGTAAGTATGGGAGCTAGTTCTGGTTGAAGCTTCTTCAGCAATATAATTGGAATGCTGTCAGGGTCAGTTGCTTTACTGGAATCAAATTTTTTGATTAGCTTGGCAACATCATGCACAGATATTTGTATGTTGCATAGCATGTTTTCAGATACAAGAGTTAGTGGCCTTGATCGCATAGGGCAGAATATGCTGCAAAGTTCTTGGCAAAGAGTTTGGCTTTGTCCGATGCTAACAAGATTACCTCAGGTCCATTGATCTTGGTTCAGGACCCTGTTTGCTATTTGCCAAAACTGGTGGGAACCAAGCCGCTGCTCAGCTACTTTGGACTTGACAGACTGAGCATGCAACTCTCTTGCATTATTTATTACTCTTTTATAGTGGTTCCTGGCCGCCCTGAAAGCGGCTTTAATCTCAGTACATCTATTATTTTGGAAGTAATGGAAAAAATGATTTCTGTGCACCATTGCAGCAGCATATTCTAGAGCGAACCATGTTAAGGTTTTGCTGGAATTTTTTGAAGGGTATGAATCGGTCTATACCTACAATTAATCATTTCATCAGGTCTGATACTATAGAAGACACACTCTTTTTAAGCATGGAACGCAGAGGTAGATCTGATATGAATGTATGGAAGCCATCCCAGTCAGCCACAGAGTATCAATATACTGTACGATGGAGAGGTTCATTTGAGGAGCTATTATATTTTGCTTTTATCTTGACTGATTCAACCGAGTGGTCAGAAGATCCCAGTAGAGACATAACGGTGGATGAACATAGCTCAGAGCAAGTCGTGAGAAAAAGGTGTTGGAGACTTGCATACTAACCGTAAGTGTCAGGCACACAGGTAGGTTCGTGAAAAATCTGAGTGAGGTCATAAGCAATGGAGAAATCATGACAGAATCTCCCCTCATTATCTGTCTTGTTTGAGTGGGCTAACCATTCCACATTGTGAACATTGAAGTCTGAAGAGACATGAATGTTAGCTGATGGATGAGCAGACAGGATGCGGTCAATTTTTTTAGGTATGCTTTTAAAGATAGTAACTCCACTGCTGTGGAGGCGATAGATGGCAAAAATAAATCAGTGATGTGAGCAAGTGCAACCCAGAAGCACATATAAGGCAAATTACGGTTTTCTCTGGAGATGTCCTACCACATGGAAAGCCATCTCTAATGTAGGCAAATACTCCATGCCCATGGCAATCTTGGGGGTCAGATTTTTATGTTAAGTTAGAGTATCCTTTAATTACAAACTCATCTAGGGAAATATATATATATATATATATATATATATATATATATATATATATATATATATATATATATATATATTGTTATCAAGTAAGATCTTTGACTTGTTGTTTCATCAAATACTTTTGCATGCAAAATCCGATCCCGCATTTTGCTAATTCCCACCCTCTAATGAGAAGGAAAGTATTTCTTTGAAACTCCGTGGATTAAGGACTATCCACTTATCTAGTGTTTCCTTTTCAGATTAAATATGTTTTTAACTCTTTTTCAAAGTGTTTTTTAACATGTTTTATTAACTGTTTTCTCGTATATATATATATATATATATATATATATATATATATATATATATATATATATATATATATATATATACGAAGCTACCATCACTGATCAATCTATAAACATGCCTGAAACATATATTGGAATGACACAAGGTTCGTTTAAACAAAAATATTATTCTTTTAGAGTAAAAACAAGGATTAAGACAGCCTTAACAACTCACGTGTGGGAGCTAAAAGAAAAGGGTGCACCTTTTACTATTAAATGTAAGGAAAATTGAACACAAACCCTCATACACCTCTGAATTGAAACAATGCTCACTTTGCAATGCTGAGAAGTACCATAATCTATGGTTAATTCATGATCCAAGAAAAAGCTGCTCAAATGTTTTATATATATATATATATATATATATATATATATATATATATTAAATTGTAATTCAATGAATTTCAAAAAACTCTCATTGAAATGAATTTCATATCAAAGAATTTTTATTATTCTCAGCAAGACAAAGAATGCTTTAGAAAGTTAATCTTAACCTATAGGGTTTCGATGTCTACCATCTCATCAGAGAAGAGAAAATATTAGCAATATTTATAAGGTATGCACCCTATTTGCTAAAGTCAGTGAGACATGGAAAGTCAAAGTCAAAATAATACATTTATCAGAAGTCCTGTAGGAGGAGTATTTGTAGAAAAAGGATATGAAAGTTTTTTTTAGATCCAGCTTGCTTTGTAAAATCCATGTTATGCGTTCTTTACATCCGTTTGGTAATAAGGTCCAAGTTATATATTGGGTAATGAACAACTGATTGTTAAATAAAAACTATTCTGAAGTATATATATATATATATATATATATATATATATATATATATATATATATATATATATATATATATATTTAGAAAGAATATTTAAATAAAGAAATATAAAAGTAAATAAAAATAGAACCTTCCTTCTAGTGTTTGTGTATAAAACTATAATTAAAATACTCTTTCCCTTTAAAAACAATCCTCACCTTGCTGTATATTGATGCGGTTACATGCATTATTTAGTATAACATAATACACATGTTAAAGTTTTCATTATTATTTATACGTTTCATACAAAAAAGAAACAACATATAATCTATACTTATAAAAAGTTAAAAATTCCTTTAAAAAGCTTTATATGAGATTCAAAGAGAGAAGAAAGCAGAATTTCATGGGTTCCTCAATTTCACTAGGTAACACCAGTACATTGTCCATGCTAGAATTAAAAGAGTAATCAGTGAAATGGGGTTATGGAATGACGAAGGATATTGTATGATGTGTTTCCAAATCCGTTAGCAGAAATTGTTACAATCGTTATTACAGGATGGAACGATAAAATTCTCGCCATAGAAAAGACATGATTCCATTTCCGTTTGATGAAAACCGGTTTTCTTTTTTTGGTGCAGACCATCTACTAGTTGGCCAGTTGTATACAAATCCCCAGAGTGATAAGAGTCTTCTATCATGTCTGAAAGTGACACAATGTTCAACGAGCGAGATCGGAGATGTGTTGCTGTACAACTCATGCTCTCTACCGATACGAGTTATGACAACAGGACCATTGCCAGCACCCTCAAAATGCATTGCTGGATTGTCACAATTAATAGGGACATGACAGGGTCCGGCCACAGTTATGGTCTTTGGTGTGGGTTCAAGTGAGGGCCACATCATGTCACCTCACATCTTCAAAATCGGCTTGAAAGTCAACACCAAAGTGTATCTGGACGTGCTGAAGATGATGGATGTGCTGGTGCAATCAGGTGGCTGCTGGCAAACCCTAGGTGTGGCAGCAGGACTCAGCGCTAGCCCATAAGTTCAAAGAGACCCAGGCTTGATTTCATAATGAGTGCTATGACTTTGTACCCTTCCTTTACTGACTTCTCCTCCATCGCCCTGAACCCGTTGGACTACTTCGTTTGGTCATACTTCGGAAACATCACCAACATGACCTCCCACAACATCAAAGCCAGTCTGACCACTGCCATCCACCAAGTATTCACTGAGCCCCTGCCGGCGCTTGTGGAAAAGGCATGCTACCAGTTTTGAATCCATATCAAGGCAATGATTGAGGCTGAAGACGGCAACATTGAATAGATGTCAGATTACTATATAATCAAGTTTCCTGAATTAGTTTTTTCAATAAAAGTTTAAAAATAAAGTTGTAACGTTGTTTTCTTTAGGGCGACACTTTTATCGTTCCACCCTGTAAGATGATTTATAAGTAATAACTGATTAAATATACTTACGGTTTTGGCGACAGTAAAAGTAATTTTGAACATTCCTTTTCGGGCAAGATTAATGAGATCTGTCATGATATCATTTGCGGATAACATATCCATGGGTGCGTCTTCAGTTCCTTTAAGAATATATAAGGAATTGTAAAAATACATTACATTCTTTTTTATAAAATGAAATCTATTTAGGAGGGTCAATATATGGAAAATACCCCCCTCAACGCTCCCAAAATTGTAACAAAACGTTTCTCAATTGGTTCTGGTAGGTTTTAATGTACGTTTTAACATTAGTAAAAGTTTACCAAAGTATGAGCCCCCCCCCCCCTGAAAAGTGTCTAACTTTTACAACATACTAAATTCTAACTCATCTTCATCAATAATCTCCCAAATTACATTCTTAGTTCATCCGTCAACATATAGCCAGATGACACTATGAGCTATGGTAACACATCAGAAGCAAACCAATGACCAAGATCACTCTGAATCTTCCTTCTAAGACCTTGAGCATGTGGTGCGATAGGTGTGTCAGAAACTTTGTGAAAAATATTGAATAATTCGACCCCCTGTTTTTCCAAGCTTATAACTACTCGAAAAATGTAATTCAAACCCTAATTTTTTTTCAATTAAAGGAGCAAGGACCAAGGTTTCATTGAAAAAAAAAAAACAAAAAAACAAGATTTAAAAAAAAAAGGTTTTAAACTTGTCTATTTAATTTTTATAGTAAATTCTAATTCTCTGAATTTAGAACGTTTGAGGATACTCAAAATTTTCATTCACTCTTATTATTTTTCATTTTTAATGATTTGAAGAAGTTGTTAATAAAAAAATATATGTATGAAGTAAGCTGCTCTTCTTTAACAATTAGAAGACGCCTCTCCAACAAAGGCTGCTGCAAAGAAGGTGGGTTCCCTCTACCGAGCTAGAAAAAACTCATACCTGAGAGTATTCTATACCTCTACAAGGCCTCCATTTTTCACTGTTGAGGTCCCTAAATATCAGAAAGCTTTCTACTCTAATAGCTTCTTCTCTCGAACAGCTAGAGTTTGGAATTCCCTTCCTGCTACCTACTTCCCTGACTGTACTGATATGAAGAAGTTTAAATGTAACTTAAACCAACATTTTGTTAATCTTTCTTAGGCATAATTCTAAATAGTAGCCCCTTACGTCCACGTGGCGATATGCCTTGTTCGGGGTGAATGTGAGTGGAAAAAAAAAATGTATGTATGTGTTGAACAGTTGGAAATGTGAGGCTTATGATCAGATATTCCTCTCGAAAGCTGCTTACATTAACCACAAAAAAAAAAAAAAAAAAAATCATCATATGCAGAAAAGCGGAGGCAGAAGTGAAACAAGTTTCAACACTCAGCTTAGTCTGCCACATATGTGGCAGATTTTGCAAGTCAACCGTTGGCCTGAAAAGTCACCTTCAGGCCCTGGACGTGGTTTGGATGTCATTGACGATTCACTCAGTGACTGGTGTGAAGTTGGTCATGAGCACTGAGATGGCTAGCAATTGTCATGTATGTATGTATGTATGTATGTATGTATGTATGTATGTTGACGGATGAACTGAGCGCGATATCTGGAAAGGGAGGGTGAAAGGAGCCGTGGATGGGAGGGGGCGTCAAATTGGTCTGGAGTGTGAGGTGTGCGGAAGAATATGTCTGAGCAGAGCTGGGCTGATGAGCCACCAGACTACTCATCAGTGCAGTGGGCCACAAAGCAGTCTTGAGTTGCCAGAGTTAACCTGTGTCAACTGCGGGCGAATGTACAAAACGGCAGGCGGTTTGAAACGGCATTCGATCCTACATAAAGAAGAACATCAAGAACGTGCTGCTAGTGGTGCACATGTCTGTACAATGTGTGCCAAGGAATGCCAGAGTTTAGCAGGGCTTAAAAGCCACATGCGTGCGACCCATCACTACATGTTTTCGTGTTTTTATATACCTTCTTTCTTTTTTTGTGCTATATCGAGTGATGAGAATGTTTGAAAGCGAATTTGCTGCCATCATGTATGTATGTATGCGTAAGCGGTTGAGGAGGATGTGACCAGGTGTCTTAAGTTGTCCCTGGAAATCAAAAAAATAAAGTAAATCGGTTCACATACTTGTAAAAAAACTGCAAGTCTCACTATCTTGCCAGTGTGAACTTCCAAAATGTCTTTCGTGCAGTTCACATTGCATCGAACCCTGACAGAATTGAAACGCATTACAATTGAGGTATTTTGCTTCAACACACGCATCGGCGCAAGCTTCCTCAGATTGAACATTTTTCAAAACATGCTTCTTTTTTGACACGATTGACTTTTGTGGAATTCTGTTGAACATGGCTGAAAATAAAGCAAAAATATAACAAATGAATATTGACGTTTTCCAATAGTATTAGTGCATGATATCATATATTTATGAATACAAAAGGATTTCTATATTTAATTTCATGGTGTTAGCTTTGCAATTGATTTGCTTCGGTTGTTTTCTTCAAATTTAAACTGTTTAAATAAAAAACTAGAAGCTTAAAAAGATCTCTCGGTTGGAGTGACTGAAATATATACAAATAACAGACTGATTAGAATGATTAGGCTAAAAAAAAAAAAGTCCTATTCTATGCTTGACAGCTCAACTAATCCCCCTCCCGCTTCTGTTTTTATGATATTTTCCATTTTTTAGAACATTCATTTGGTTTCTTTATTTTTGAAAAAGAGATATATTCTCGAAATATTAAAGACTTCCGCCATCCCGGCTGTTTCAAAAAGCAAGTCCATATTTATGCAACGTGGCCATTATGCTCAAACAGTGCTGGTTACAGTTCAAACCTCTCTCGGATCCCCGCACTACCCGAAAGGGAACAAACAAACAAAAATAAATAAATCCGACCTGGCTTTTCTTTCTTTTTTAACACAAGTAGTTTATTACTGTTTTTCTTTCTCCCCTTCTCGACACCAGCTTAAAAAGTTTCTCTCTTCCATTGTGGGGTAACATGTCCATCTCCCCCCGGTACGCATTTTTCTTTCTGTTCCACTATACGTCGGTCATAGACAACCATTTCTTGTCTTCAACTTTACGCGTCCACATTTTTCAATAGCACTTTTTCTTCTGTCGACCACCTGGTGGCCTTCTTTTTTTTTTCTTTTTCTTGTCATGCCAGCTCATGCACATTTCATAATTTGCATATGTGCTTTTTTTCAGCTACTGCTGCCCATATACTTGCAAGCTAGCCATCGTTAATTTATATTTACATAACTTCAACATAATCGTAATCTCGTTTCATTTTATTTACTTAATCTATCACGGTTATATTTCTAGACGCAATCTTTTAAATCTCGACAATATTTTTTTAACCCAATTAATTTTCTCACCTCATTTTATCAACTTATTTATTTTATTAGTTTTATTTTTAGATGCAATCTTTCAAATCACTACGCTAGTTTACTCCAATTTATTATTATTATTTTCTCTAATCATAAAATATATATGTATATAGGCATCTAATTTACATAACGAAAACATGCTGCTCTCCCCCGATCATTATATATAGCCCCAAATAACCATCTCTCTTGAAAAAGCCCGCATAAATCGGGCGAAACGTTGAGCGTTCAGGCCCTTCCACCTCCAATCTATTTTTCATAACTTCAACAGTCGGTTTCAATAAATTTTTATAAAAATCTTTCCTTTCAGCATCCTGACAAAATGAATTTGTCAGTAAATATTAGATTTCCATAAAATAACGACGTTTCTTCGTATAAAAAAAAAAGAAATGTGTTTTCTTGTTCTACTGGTCATTTCAGCGTCCTAAATTATCTGCAACAAAATAACATTATTTCCTTAGTAAATCTGAGTTATCTCCCTTAGTTAAAGACCAAATCTCACACAAGCGCCAGATTTAATTCGTTTTTAACCATCCTTGGTGTATGATTACTATTTCCTGTAAATTTCGGTGCTATACAAGCAGTAGTTTAAGAGCTAATCAGATAAATATTTACAAACAAACAGACAGAGACACACACACACACACACACACACACACACACATGCATCTATTGTTTAATTTATTTAGATTTACCAATGGAGGGCGGCGGTTCCAAAAGCGAAGCCTGGAAAAATGTCTTTTGATTGTGGGAAAACAATTCCGGTTCCTGGATTCGAATTCCGCTGACATGTGTGTATTGCTTGATGAGGCTGATCACTGCGAAAATGAAGTTGGCTGGTTGTTGGTTATATTCACCTGAAACCAGAAACACGTTTGAAATATTAATATTTAATGGATGAACAAAAGTAGAAAGAAACGGAAAAATTTCACGTCTAAGGTAGACAACTCATATTATATTTATTGAAAACTATCCTCCCCTGTGTAGTGGAGCTTTGCTGAGCTGAGGTGTTCTTCAGTCTCGTCAGACTGAAACCGTTGATCTTATTTCTGTGGTCACAACTGTGATGTGACAGTCAAATTTACACTTTCTAGGTATGAATCCAACAAAGGCGGAATTTTAGACCCCGATAGCAAATAACAACAGAAAAAAACTTGTAAAATAAAATTAATTCATCTTATTTTGCTGTATTCTCAAGAAGAAAGATTTCAAAAATTCTCATTTTTTGAAATCTGTTCGAACATGTTTTCCCTCACATATACACACCCACATGTACGCACGCACATACACACACACACACGCTAACGTACACATATGTACGCACACATACGCGCACAAGTACGCACAATGCGAAACGTCACTTCCCCTGAAAGGAATTCTAGACATGCGCAGTCAGAGCACTCACCCCGATATAAAAGTCCACGACACTATTCAACTTCCTCTTTCTTCCCTTTTGCCTGGTTTCGTCAACCAGCAAGTTCGGCGTCCATAGCTCTTGGTTTGAAGACTTTTCCACGTAGACGACTGCTATCATGAACGCACGGTTTTGCTGAGGCAAACACTCCCTTTCTATTTTCGTTTCTACATGCGGGACGGCCATTTCTCGTCCTCAACTTCATTCCTTTCTTTCCCACGCATGTAGTCGTCAACGCCTGAATGAACACGTGTTACACCTAAACCATTTTATTTTCGACATAAAATAAACGACATGTTTATTTTATCCAGCAATTGAGTTATTGTTTCTTTCATTCCATTCGTTTCATTATTTTCTTTTGTAGCAAGTTAGGGTATTTATATCCTGGTCCGCAACAAATCTCCATAAAACCGGTGAAAAAAAAACTAGCGTGGACGGATACTTTAGCTAGTATATAATTGATCATTAAAAATATCAAGTCAGGTTCGTTTTTTAACTTACCTTCGAATGTTATTTGGAAATCATTGATTTTATTTGATTCGCGATAACAACTAGTGACGTCAAAATTCGACATGGCAACGGGTTCCTCCATGAACTCGAAGAAATTGTACACTGAATAGTATGTGTCCTGCAATGAAAAAAAAAACAAAAACATTTCTAATAATTAGGTTTAATTTGTTTGTTTTATGACGTCTCAACCTTTTCTTTTTTAATTATTAGAAGATGTACCCGGCGTTGCCCGGTATTAAACATAACTGTAAATTTAAAAAATGAAGTAAAAAAAAACAGAAAGGAACTGAGACATGTGCCTGCAAGTATTATGTTGTTTTTTTTTCTAAACAGTTCATTTCTTGTAAGTAAAAAAATACTCGAGCTAAGATCAAAACAAAAACCTAAAGACAGCGAATCAAGTACGATAACTACTAGACCAGCTTGACATGATCTTTATAAAGTGTTTTCAAACCAACTTTACTCAACATAAAGATATTGTCATGTTTCACGGCCATGCATGCGCATTTGTGGAACAGTTGCCAAACAGAAAAAAAAATATTGATGACTCCTCCCCCAAGTACCAATTTTTCAATTTTGACCCCTTAGCAGCCTTTTTTCCGGATAAAAACAGGTTAAAAAGTTTTTCATGTGTCTAAATACCCTATATACCAAATTTCAAGTTTGTAAATCAAAAATTCATTGAGTATATAGATTGAGAAGTGTCCTCACACACACATACACACACACACACATTCTCACTTTTATAGACATATGGATTTAGTACCAGAATATGACTTTATTTATTTTTTTCCAAACACAGAAGCAGAATTAATAATTAGCCATACTTTTCTTTTTATGGAAATCGCTCCAGACAAAACGTGAAGCAGGTTAATGTAAGGAGGTAAAAAATACTTAAAGGTTAAAAACTTGTTAATGATAAGTATTAGAGCGGATAGATTCTAGCCTAGAAAACAGCAATTTTTCCCCTTTTTTCAGAAACATCGCTCATGGAATGTAAGAACTAAAGGACAAAAATAAGGGAACTAAGAGTTTTGAGGTTGCCGGAAGTAAACTCAACATTCATTTTCTACTCTCCAAAAGTAAAGCCACCTATGTTTTTTTTTTTAACTAAAAACGTCTATGAACTAAAACGACGGGAGTGGTACCATTTAATCGAGCAACCTTTTGCGCTCCAGAATTTATTTTTCTGCATGCCGATCACCATTCTCAATGCACTTTTGTAAGCGATGAGTGATGGCTGTGTATGCGTATTCATAGAGCATTTTGTCATGCAAAGGTCGTTCCAAGAGAAAGCTTCCTATATTTTTTAATTTATCAAATTTGAAGAGCTACGAAAACGGGAGTGGTACCATTAAATCAAGCAACCTTTTGTGTTCCAGAATTTATTTTACTACATAGTCCACTCCCTTCTTAATGCACTTTTGCCAGCGATGAATGATACCTGTGCATGGGCGTCTGGAGGCTGCTTTGTCATGCGAGAGTCATTCTAGAAGTAAGATCTAATTTTTGTTTTTAACTCAAAAAGTTGAAGAGCCACCAAAACAATATGTGGCTCATTTTAATGGTACCAGTCCCGTCTTCGTAGCTCTTTAACATTTTAGTTTTTGAGTAAAAAAATAAGCAGCCTTATTTTTAGAACGAATCTCATACACCCTCAGTCTCATTACTTTATGAAAACATTTTGCATTTTGAAAAAAAAAAAAAAAAAAATTCATAGACCTTCAGAAGGACAAAAAAATTTAACTAGCGTGTTGGTTATCTTTTTTTTTTCAAAATACGAGATGTCTTCAAAAAGTATCTAAATGGTCGGTATATTTACGAAAGACAATGGAAAAAAAAATTAACCGTTTCTTTCCTAGAACTGCCCCTCCGTGGAACACAATATCGCCGGACTGCTTCCCAGCTGACTATAACATGGCCGTTTTCAAGTGCAACGCAAAGAAGTTCTTGTTGAACGATCTTAAATGATAAATGTCTACCCAATTTTCCATCACTATCGATCATCACTGTGTTGTTTCACCTGACTCTCATTAACCCTTATCCTTAAGTGGCCTCTTGGACTTGATAAAAGATACAAGTTGTTTTCTAAAAGTAACGAGACTGGGAATTTTTTTTTCAAACTACGAAGGATGTTCAAAAAGTAACAACAAAAAAAAACAATAAATATATAATAATATATATAATCTAGCAATTTATATAATCATATATTAAATAGTTATAGAATACAGTAATTTATATGCTTATATCATAAGTAATTATATAACATAATAAATTATATCAGTATATAATTATATAATATGTATATAATAAAGTAAATTATATAAATTTCTAATTATGAAATAAGGAATTCTTTAACATAGTAAATTATATAATAAACAATTTAAGTTTTGTCTCGGTGGAAGAACTTAGACACCAGGGTCGGAAAGTGGGATTCAGAAGTCAACGCCCCCCAAAGAGGGGCATTCTGACCTGCATAAAGTACCTGGACAGCCCCGTCGGCATTTCCCGGTAAAGTAAGAAGTAATTGTACAATATACTAATTTCTGTAATTATATAATTATATTATATATGATTATGCATGGCAATAAAATTAATTAATTATATAATATAGTAAATTTGATAATAATGTTATAGAATTACTTATATAATTATATATATGAATTAATTATGAAGTAATTATATAATATACTAATTTATATCTCTATACATAAAGTGGTAGTGTGTGTGTGTGTGTGTGTGTGTGTGTGTGTGTGTGTACAACTCTCCTACAGCCCACACTACTGGACTGATCATCACCAAACCGGGCATGATGATGGTCTTCAACCATTTTTCAAGGTAATGGCCAAAGGTCAAGGTTATAGCCTATCTATGCATATAACCTCCTACAGCCCACACCATTGGACCGATGATGGCCAAACCTGACATGATGATGGTCTCTGACTTAGGGATGGTGCACATGATTTTTCAAGGTCAAGGTCAAGGTCAAAGATTAAGGTCATATTTGGTTCGACTCTTACAACATCCGCTTACTGCAAGGGTGCCTGCAAAGCAGGTACCCGAGCATACAGCAAAGTCCCACGTAAACCACGGGTATCTTTGCTAGTATAATTATATAATTGTATTATATGTGATTATTAGGGCTATGACAACAGCATATTCTTTTCATTATTTTGACTCTCGAGTATATATCCGACACAGACACAATTAATCAACTGAGAACCACATCACTATATATAAAATCATATAAGATATCAGCGGATACACTCTCGAGAGTCAAACCAATGAAAAGAATATGCTGTGAAATTTCTCTTTGGCCACTTGAACTTTTCGATGTGAATAAGTGTGTGAAGAAAACAAGAACAGATGAATGGGTTGATGTATTCAAAGTTCACTGATAATGTTTAACATGAACGTTATCAGACTTTTTGGATGGTCACACGTTCTAATCTGATTCTTCTTGAGCAAATCTGACAGAATTAATGCAACAACTGACAAGCAAACGCTTTTAATTGAGATTAAATCTGAACTTTAATCTTGCAAGTCTAACCTATTGAATATTATAAAACTATATCAAAATCATAAAACTTACAAGTCTATAATAATCAGTATATGAAACTGACATATTTACGTTAAACACATAATATTAAATAATAAGGAATTGTAAATAATCTATCTATATCTATATATCTATAAAAGTGAACGTGTGTGTGTGTGTGTGTGTGTACATTTCCCTACGCAATAACTCTGTCAATTTTTTGTCTACAAACTCGAAAATTGATATACAGGGTACTGAGATTTGGGAAAATCTATGTGATCGGTTTTCGGCCAGAAATTTGTCTGTTAAGGGGTCAAAGTTCAACGATTTGACCTTTGAGAACTCTACGAAACTCCTCGGACAATTTGCGCTCTAAACACTTGAAATTTTAGATATAGGTTCCTTGGACATGGATCTAACTTAATAACTTGATTTGAGCCCAAAACAATAAATGTTAACGGGTCATAATAGGGGTCAAAGTTTTAAAAAATTGACCGTTTTTTTTTGTTTGTTTTTTTTTTGCTCAGCATACACCTCCAAACACCCGGGCAACGCCGGACACCTATGCTAGTATATTTGTAAAAGTAAACGTGTGTGTGTGTGTGTGCATTTCCCTACGCAATAACTCTGTCAATTTTTAATCTACCCACTCGAAAATCCATATACATGATACTGAGATTTGGAAAAAATCTTTGTAACTCGTTTTCGGACAGAAATTTGGCTGTTAAGGGGTCAAAGTTCAACGATTTGATATTTGAGAATTCTACCAAACTCCTCCGCAAAAATTTGGGTCCAAACAATTAAAACTTTAGATACAGGTTTCTTGGACATGGATCTAACTTAATAACTTGATTTGAGCCCAAACCAATAAATGTTAAGGGGTCAAAGTTAAAAAAATTGACCGCTTTTTTTTTTTTTTGCTCAACATACACCTCCAAACACCCGGGCAACGCCGGGATAAAATGCTAGTGTATACATAATTATATAAGTAATTCTATAATATATAAATATATAATATATAATTATCTAAGTATATAACAATTATACAATATTGTAAAATATATAATAAGTAATTATACAATATAGTAAAATATATAATTAGTAATTATATAACAAGTAATTATACAATATTGTAAAATATATAATTAGGGAAAAAACTCTTCTTTTTCATGTGTCTTCTCGCACGTTCAATGTTACTTTGTTTGTTTGTTTTTCTTCTTTTCTTTTGTCCTTTTATTTTCTCTCTCTTCTTTCTCTTTTTTTTATTTTACCATAATTCCAAATGCGCCGTTTGTAACGGTCGCAAATTAGAAGAGATCTGATTGCATTCAGTAGGACTTAACCGACACCTAAAAGACTTCATTAAAAGACGGTATTTTTACTATATATTTTCTCTTTTTTTCTAGTTGATTAAGTTTCTTTGTTGTTGTTGTTGTTGTTTTGTTTTTTCATTAATACCTTGCTCAGCGGCTAAGTTCTCATAGCTGCTGGTGGCACCAGAAGTGGCAGTCCTGTCTTGGTCCACCTAAACAGTGTTATCATTCTGGTTAGCAACTGATGAGAGCAAGGTATTGCCCATGCTTTCAAATGTTGTATGATAAAAAAAAAATTAAGATTCTTCTCGTGCAAACTGCAAATCTGATAGAATTACCGCAACACCTGACAAGTGAGATATAATGTGAACTTTAACCCTTGCAAGTCTTATCTATTAGTATTTTATTGCTTCCTAGAACAATATGTGACAGAAGGTCGTTTCTAATGTGGGGGTAAACCAGCTCCCCAAAAAGGGGCACTCTTGATGTAGGCAAAAATATAAATTGCCTTAGTATAGAATGGTATCTCTAACATTGACTAAGGACAAATTAAGTTGGGCATAGCATCAGAACAGATACCACACTCTGATCTTAAACTATATCAAAATTATGAAACTTATAGGTTTATAATACTCAGTATGTGAAACTGGTATACTTACGTTAGACACATAATATTGATAAAAATAGATACGATGGTATGACGTTATGGGAAAGAGAAATGAACAGCCTTTAGTATTAGAACAATATCAACGTTTCGTCCCCATTTTCGGGGGACTTCTTCAGGATGATAAAATGATTGAGGAAAATTGAGTTAAAACGAGGATGTGCCAAACACATTTAAAGAAAGGTAGCACAAAATTCTTTCGGAATTTTCTTTAATTATTTTATCATCCTGAGGAAGTCCCGCGAAAATGAGGACGAAACGCTGATATTTTTCTAATGCTAAAGGTTGCTTTTTCTCTTTACCATGACGTCATACCATCGTATTTATTTTTATTCTTTCCATTAAATATATATATGGTAATTTCTTTTCAATCCTGTACAGACTATGGATACTCACTGTAATATTATTTAATAACCAAGATTGGATTTTTAACAGATGTAGACATTGTTAATTTTCCAAAACAAAAAAGCTCTCTCTCTCTCTCTCTCTCTCTCTCTCTCTCTCTTATTTATACACCATTACTTAGACCATTTGGAACAATAACTATTACACCTGTAATTCGATTAACAAAATCTTTTTTCTTATTTTTTTGAGCAAAAACAGGATAACACCCCATCCAACACAAAAATATTATATGCATCCCATAGAGCTGTTAATAAAAATCACCTTTCTGAAATGCAACCATATTTGGTACAAATAAATTTTAATATACGCCTGATTTGTCTACCAGTTTTAAGTCATGAATATCCCAGAGTTTCATCAGCGTTCAGTGATATATGGGGATACTTTAGTTATCGTCTTATCAGTATGAGGTGATATTTGTACAACTACAGGCTGATCTAAATTAAATGACACTCATGTAATAGTTAATAAAATTTAGAAGTTCTTCCTGCAATTCAACCATTTACAAATAAATTTCAGTCTATGCCTGATTTGTCCACCAAGTTTAAGTCACGTATATCCAACAGTCTTTGTTTTAACACCGTGCAAAGACAGATCTTTACCCTCCACATTTTTATCTGCAGGAATTTTTTTATTGCATTTTCACTCCAAACAAGGCACAGTGCCAACGATGTAGGAGGCTACCATCTGGGACATAATTTGCAGAGCTACTATGTAGGGAGTTGAGCAGCAAGATGTCTGTTTACATTACACTTGAACTTCTGCATGTCAGCACATTCAGGGAAGCAGGAACCTGGAAGGGAATTTCAAAATCTAGCAGCACAAGGGAAGAAACTATTAGAGTAGAGGACTTTGTTACATCTGGGGATCTATTGTGTAGGGGTGGTATTTTGCCGCTTGTTGTGTATGTTGGAGGTATTTACATCGAGGAGAGACAAGTAGTTTGTCAGAGCACCTATCATTGAAATACTTGTAAAACAGGTAGAGGGATGCAACATTTCATCGATGGGACAGCGGTTGAAGCTTAGATGACAGTGTGGGACCTGTTAGGTTTCGTGACTCTCTTTTAAACTTTGTCTAAAATTGAAAAACGTGTAGTAAATGCGCCACCCAAATGTGGCAATAATACTCCATACGCAAGCGAGTGGTGGCCTTGTAGAGGTACAGGATACTCTCAGGTGTAAGTAATTTTCTAGTACAATAAAGAGACCCCACCTACTTTGCAGAAGCCTTGGCAATTCCTTCAACATATTTGTTCCTACTCATGTTCCTATGAATGTTCCTACTTACTTGTCTCCCCACAAGGGCAGAGTTAGATACAAGATCGATTTTTTAAGCAGGAAAATTCCAGCTCCCCAAAAAGAGACACTCTGGATAGGAACAAAAATAAAAATTGCCTCAGTCATGAAGGATTTCTTTTGAGGACAAAAAGTTATTATCAGTTGAGAAAGTCTCTTCTAATTATTAAAGGAAAGGAGCTTAGTCTTAACAGCATTGAATGTGACAATTCATTTTTGTCCCTATTCCACTACAGACTGGAGTTCTTCCTGTAGGATTTTACCATTGGCTTGGATATGTGTGTATTCGTTTTCCTTTCGTGTCTGTTATAGAGCGTGGTGTCATCAGCAAATATATTCATCTCAGAGATTATTTTATCAGAGAAGTCATTTATGAATATCAGGAATAATAAAGGTCCAAGGATAAACCCGTGAAGCACACCCACATTTATATCATATTGTTTTGCCGTACGAAAGCAACCTGGATTCTTCTCTTATTTAAGAAGGATTTAATTATTTTAAGTATTCATCCAGTAATTCCATATGATCTGATTTTCCTGAAAAGACTATCATACCATACTCTGTCAAAGGCCTTAGATATATCTAGGCCTACTGTCCTAACTTCCTCTCACTTATCCAGTACATGGTATCTACGTTCAGAGATTACAGTTAGGATATCCCTATCAAAACAATTCCCATATAATTCCTAAATTGAAGAGAGCCATTCACAGCCAAATCCGAGGCAGTATCAAGAGAAGAGTGTGTCGGAGTTATTGACAATTTTCTAGATTATATCTAGGTGTATTTATTATAGAATGGCAATATAACAAAGACTGTTGGACATTTATGATAGAAATTTGGTGGACAAGCTAAGCATAGACTTATGTTTATTTATATAAAATATGGCTGAATTACAGAAAAGATTGTGAAGTTTATTAAAAAAAAATTAAGCAGCTATCTAAAAAGGGGGTTTGAAACTTTATTCCATGAGTCACACTGTGTTTTTGGGGGGAGGGGGCTGGTATAAGATTCTCTGTGCTTCTATTATATTGTTAATGTGTTTATTTGGTGTATTTTGTGCAAAATTTTAAAATAATAGGCTTACCAGATCAGCTACAATTTCCAATCGCATTGGAATAGAATGGCTAACGGAATTCCAATTTTTCTGTTAAAGAAGAAAAAAAAAGGTTTCATTTTTAGGAAGCAAGCTTTATTCAAAGAACTGATGAAACATCACTTTGACTAAAATTATATCATCAGTCAAGTTTATTAAGATAACATGTTTCTTATTATGAGTGAAACATTAACCAGTGTAAAACATCACAACACTGTGAAGTTAACAAACCAAATAATAATAATAATAATAATAATAATAATAATAATAATAATAATAATAATCAATCTGAAAAAAAAAATGCAATGAGAACATGGAGACTTAAACTGACAGCCGATGAACAATACATAACTGAAATCCAAATACAAAGAAGAATCTTTTAATCTCTCAGCATTACTGTTCATTATAGCCATGATGATCTGAAAGACATACTAAAAAAGGCCAAGCCGGATACAAGTTCACTAACACAGAAAAAAGAATGAACCACCTAATGTACATGGGTGACCTGAAACTGTTTGCAAAAACAAGACAAAAAAAAGACAGAACTAGGAACACTAATAAAAACGACTAGAATTCGGTATGGAAATGTGAGCACTGCTGACCATGAGGATGGGAAAACTGGAAGTAACAGAAGGTATAGGTACTACTTAATCAACAGAGATGATGGCACTAGGTGAACATGATAGCTATAAATACTTGGGAGTACTGGAAGCAGACGTCATCAGAGCAACAGAAATGAAAGAGAAAGTTGGAAAAGAATATCGCAGAAGAACAAGAAAACTTCTCGAAACTAAACTATATAGTAGAAACCTATTTAAATGGATAAACATGTTGACAGTGTTAATAGTTAAATACTCTGGACCGTTTATAAGCTGGACTAAATAAGAACTGAGAAATTTCGACCAGAAGACCAGGAAACTTATGACAATGCACAATGCACTACACCCGAAGGATGATACTGATCGACTCTATGTGAAAAGAATAAACGGAAGAAGAGGACTGGTCTCTATAGAAGAATGTGTAAATAATATAAAAAAAAATTAGAAAAATACAAAATGCAGAACACCAAAAGAATAATTACTTCAGCAAGAGACACACAAGAAACAAACAAGACAGAACAAAAAGAGGAGAGAAATAAGACGAGGAAATAAAAATAGGAAGAGAAACAGCTACACGGACGATTCATAAGGATGACAAAAGAAGATACTAGCGAAAACTCTTGAAAATGGCTACAAAAAGGAAACCTAAACAGGGAAACTGAATCCCTAATAACAGCTGCACAAAATAATGCAATTAGAACCAACCACACCAACGCAAGAATCGACAAGACACAAGAAAATAGCAAATGCAGACTCTGCAGACAAAAAGACAAAGTAATAAACCACATAATAAATGAATGCAGCAAACTAGCCCCAAAAATATATAAAAATAAACACAATCAAGTGGGAAAGGCGGTACATTGGCAATTATGCAAACAATTGCATCTTTAACACCCAGAAAAATAGTAAAAGCACAAACCGGCAACAATGAAATGAAAGATCCTATGCACATGGATATAAAAATGGTTAAACCCATCCAAGCAAGAAGACCGGATATCATAATAGTTAACGAGAAGGAAAAGTCCTACTACATTGTAGGTTTTGCCTTACAAGCAGACCACAGAGTAAAAATCAAGGAGACGGAAAAGCAGAGCAAATACATGGAACTGGCCAGAGATCCCAAAGAGATCTGGAAAATGAAAAAAGTCAAGATAACACCACTAATAGTAGGAGCAATACCGAAAGACTTTCAAAAAAGAATGGGAGAGATTGGAATCAGAAGGATGGCTGAGAAGATACAATGGATAACAATAATGAAGACTGCAGAAATATTAAGGAAACCCTTTGAATGTGGCGACTAACACCATACATAAACTACAGACAAAAACTGGACACAAAAAAACTGTTACAGATGTAAAACATAAAGGAACGTTACATGGAATCATGAAAACTGAAACTGTAGGATTGTAAGTTAACGCCCCCCCCCCCTTTTGTGTGTATGTCACCATAAACGGGCACCACACCAAATAATCGAGGAGAGTCAAGGAAGATGGAAACACTGATGAGAGAAACACTAGTCAGACCTCCGCTGGCTTAGTGCAAAGAGGGCTGGTACCTTGGAGAGGCTTATTGCCACCCAAATCCCAGTGAAGATCAATGGTCACTGTCAATGAGAAATCAAAGGTAAGCAACTGTTGTGATAGCGCAAATTCTTTTGCAAAGTTTATCGAAAGAGGCGGAGAGTATTGGAAGTCTGTGGAGACTTGTTGTCACTCAGACTCCAGAGAACACCACAAGTTGTTCTCAAAGAACAATCTTTGAGGATGGCTTGTGTGACTACTCCTGGTGAGTAAATAATAATGATGCGGAAAAAGAAGAAGAAGAAGAAGAAGAAGAAGAAGAAGAAGAAGAAGAAGAAGAAGAAGAAGAAACAATTCGTTTTACTTACAGACAGGAAATGATATCGGAACAAAGCGTGGTTACTTCCAGAAAAATCTGTTCGCCAAGCTTCGAAAACATCAGTCATGATGCCGCGTACATCTTTCTGTGTGAATAGAGATTAAAAGAAAAAACATTGCATAACATAAAATCCAATTAATGTGAAAGGAAAAATATATTCTGGTTGGCTAATTAATTCGAACATATATTTCAAACTAAAAACCATCCACTCCATAATAAAGGTCAATGTGTATTTATTTGTATATTTTTATATGAGTACATATATATATCATGTATGGAGTATTGTTGTCACATTTGGGCCGGTGCATCTGCTACTAGTCTCTCGCTCTTGGACAGGGTTCAAAAGTGAGTTGCCAACCTAATAGGTCCAGCACTGTCATCCAAACTTCAACCTCTGTTCCATTGATGAAATGTTGCATCTCTCTCTGACGAACTGCAAGCCCTTATACCTCCTCGACGTAAATACCCTCAACAAACCCGACAATCAGCAAAATCTCACCCCTACACAGTAGAGATCCCTAGATGTAAGAAAGCCTTCTACTCTGATAGTTTCTTCCCCAGAACTGCTAGACTCTGGAACTCCCTTCCGGGTTCCTGTTTTTCCAACTGTACTAACATGCAAAAGTTCAAGTGTAATGTGAACAGACAGCTTGCTGCTCAACTCCCCACTTAGTATCTCTGCAACGTATGTCCCGATAGTAGCCCCCTATATCAAAGTGGCACTGTGCCTTGTTTGGGGTGAAAATGGAATTTAAAAAATGTATGTATGGATAGATATATATATATATATCATACATACGTTATATATAGCATATACAGAGTATCCAAAAGATCACTGAAAGGTTGAGAATATTCGTCATTTTTCCATTACTGATTATTTTTTTCTTTATTTCAGATATTTTACAAATAATATTTTGAAATTAATTATGGATAAGTATAGCATTGAACAATCTATGCAAGTTGTGAATTTTTTTTTTTCCAAAATCAGGGGTCAATTGCTTTGACTCAAACAACTTATCAATGGCATTTTCATGTAAGAGTAAGTCACAACACAATTCGAAACATTGTGCACCGATTTGAAGACAAAGACCTCTACTTAATCTTCCATTAGCTGGCAGACCTCGAAATGTCATCACAAATGAAAATAGGGAAAGAGTGCAAGAGAGCATGGTGCAGCATCCTGAAACATCGATTCGACGACGTTTCACACAACTTGGGATATGTCGAAGCTCACTACACAATATTCTGCACAGTTTAAAACTCTTTCCTTATAAAGTGCAGCTTGGAGCCTGAGGATTTTCAAACAAAAGTTCAATATGCAGTTCAAATGCAAGAACTTGTCCGAAGTGAACCCAATTTTCTGCAAAAGTTGATTATGTCAGATGAAGCCTATTTTCATTCGAATGGATTCGTTAACAAAATTATAGATTTTGGGACTGTAAATCGAAGGGCAATACATCAAAATCAGTTGCACCTCGTAAACAGCTCTGTATGGTGTGCAGAAATGGAGGAGGAGAAGATTATTGGACCTTATTTTTTGGAAGATCAAGATGAACATGCTGTCACTGTTACTAGAGAGAGATACAGGACTATGATAACAGATTTCCTGCACCCACAAATTCCAAATAGGCCCAGATTATGGTCCCGGTAAGGGCAATGGCACATATGGCGAGAGACACTATGGTGCTTCCCAGGCAATGCTTTGGTAACAACATTATCTCTATCTATGGTAATGTTAAATGGCCACCACGTTCTCCAGACTTGACTAGTTCCGACTTTTTCTTGTGGGGATATGTTAAAAAAGAGTCTATGTTAACAAACCCCAAACCCTGAAAGAATTGAAGGAAAACATCAGGAACGAAATAAGGGAGTTAAATCGCAATCCAGAGATTCTGCAATCTGTCATGAATAATGTTTTGGAAATGGGCAACATTTAAAAGACATTATTTTTCATAAATGAAGATTCTTTGAATTTTGCATTTTTGTCTTTAAATTCCCAATGTCTTAGTCAGATTGTGTTAAAATTACAGAAAGATATAAAAAATAAAGGATCTATTTAAGTTTAAAATCCTTTGGTGACTTTTTGGACATACCATACATACGATACATATGAGTAAAAATATATATGTATATGAGTAAATATTTATCATATGTGTACCATAATAACGTCATACAAAAGGTAGCAAGTAAAAAGCGTGATTTTTTTCTATCCTCTAGAGAAAACCAAATTAGTAGAGAGGGCAAGTAAAACAGCATATAGCAAATCAGAAAACCTCCACTGTCTGAAATGAATTTAAAAAAAAAAAAGGCCTCACAATAGAGTCAATGGGAGATGCTTTTAAGGGTGTAATTATATGAATTTATGTGGATACTAGTGTGAACACAGGTAAAGCATAATTATTCTTCGCATCATTTTATTTTTTTTTTTAGTTATATAGAATCAACAAAACCCTGAAGAACAGACTATCCCCCTAAATTATTATCTATTTTGAACTATAAATTATCATTAAAACAAAAATAAAGCATTTTGAGACACCGTGAAGGTCGGGGTGTTTTTTTTTGTTGTTGTTGTTTTTTTACATAGGCATCACCACTTATCAAGGCTCAGAGGCCACTCGAGGATAAGGGTTAATGAGTGTACAGTAATCAATTGGAACAATATAGTAATCATTAGTAACGGAAATTCAGTAAATTTGTTAACTTAAGTGGAACGGCTCATCAAGAACTTGTTTACGTTGGACTTGAAGACAACCATATTGTAGTCAGCTGGAAAGCAGGCAAACGGAAGACAAACCCACAAGTGTGCACTTCTAAGAAAGAAACTTTGTTCATGGAATCTAGAGAGTGTTGAATAGTGGCATCTCAGCAAACGTTGGATGACTTAATTGAAGCAAAAGTGGACGCTTGTCAGTGTTCTTATTTACTTGCCTCCCTACTAGCGCAGAGTTAGGCACAAGGTCAGTTTTTAATGTGGGGGAAATCCAGCTCCCCAAAAAAGGGCACCCTGGATAGGGACAAAAATAAAAATTTCCTCAATCTAGAAGGATTTTTCCTCCACTAATCGAGGTCAATAAAGGTGAAGTGTAGCATCAGAACAGATACTACACTTTGTTCCTAGTCAAAAAGCCGATGCCCAGGGCGATTGTCGGTGTCATGAAATAGGAAATATTTAATAGGGAATGTTTTGATTGCAAAAAACGTTACAAAATAAAATATAACAGTTAAAATTTGGATCAGAAAAATTATCAAAAGAATTGGAAAAGTTAATTTAGAAGAAATGTAACAGAGCGCATATGAACGCGTATGAAAATATCATCAACAGCAGAAGAATAGATTTTTTTTTTTACATGGAGGTCACCACTTATCAAGGCCCAGAAGCCACTCTGGGATAAGGGTTACTGCGTGTACAGTAGTCAATGGGATAGTATCGTAGTAATTGTTAGTAATGGAGATTTGATAAAGTGTCTTACTTAAGGGGGCGATTCAACAGGAATTTGTTTATGTTAGACTTGAAGACATCCAAGTTCTAGTCAAGTGGGAAACAAGCAAACGGAAGAGAGTTCCACAGGCGAGCACTTCTAAGAAAGAAGCTTTGTTCATCGAATCTACGTTTTGATTTAGGCACGGATAAAGAGTGGGGAAAATTACTGACAGTGGTTTCAGCTAGACAGGTGTTTTTCATGAAATATTGGCGAGGGGGTGGCAGAGATTGGAGTTCAGATGAGCACTTGCGATGGAAATAATGATAAAACAAAGACATGCTCGCAACGTCTCTTTTGTAGAATAGAGGCTGCAGGGAAGAGAAAAGGGAATCCCCCACTAAGCCACAAAGTCTATTTTGTATTCTGTCAAGGCAGGATAGGCTGTTTTTAGCAACTCCTGCCCAGATGTGGCAGCAGTATTCCATCCTTGGCTATGGTGAGCGATTGTATTATCAGCAGGAGCAGCGTTTGAAAAAAATATATGTAACGTCACGTGGCGTTACACTTTACTTAAGTAATTCATAAAAATAAAATTGAAAAGAAAGAAATAAAAATCCAGGTCGGCATTTTTTTTTTTTTAAGAATTTATTACTGTTACTCTCACGTCTCGATACAACTTAAAAAGCCTCTCAATGTCTACATAGCTTGGTTAACAGCACATGTCTCAGTTTCTTTCTATTTTTTACTTCATAATCTTTTTAAGGAATTTAACATTACGTTTAATAGTGGGCAACGCCGTTACATCTGCTAGTATATATATATATATATATATATATATATATATATATATATATATATATATATATTCTGAATACTATATAAATATATATATAGTATTCAGAATTTTACTGGGTTTATATAATTGGAAATTCAGTAATCGTTCATATACAAATAATTTTTAAGGCAAAAAGAGATGACTTAAACTGTAAGCTACAAAATCTCTTCTTCTTCTCTTCTCTTCTCTATCTACCTGTCTATCTTCTTCTATCTTTTATCTATCTCTATATAAATAAAATGAACTCTTTTTTTCCCCGTGTGAGTTTGACCTTAATAGGATTAAAAATCACGACATTACATTCAAATATAATGTCCCCACACTTCAGCACAGGATCTGAGGTGTGCTATAGGCCTACTACCCTTACAGTTCCTTGATATTAGTACATTTCTATATTTTTTCTGGTGAGAGTTCACTGCCACAATCGGTTAGAATCAATGGAAGTTGTAAAATCTTTTCTCTCTATTTGATTCATACTCCACCCACGACCACTTAACACCGCTGCGGATACGTCCACAGGGGAATATACGAGGAACACCGGTTTGAGTTCTTAGTTGCTTAAAAAATATGGATTGGCATTTTCCCGTCGAGGGAAACGCAACTTTACATTCCAGTTATTCTGTGGGTTACTTGTGCCATTTTATAAATTTCTTTTTTCCACATTTTTCATTTCTTTATATTTTTTCTCTTTTTGTAGGTGGGTGGGGGGGGTTACGATTTGAAGGATTAATTAAACGAAACGAACTAACATTGGATTTCAATTTTTACAAGAAACTTTAGCAGTCAGCAGCAGCGATCTTCAAATCTTGCACCGATTAGTCGCTTTAATATTTTATTTACTGCTGACTTCCTATTTTCGAATTAGTTCCTTATTCATTATTTATTTCTATGCATTGCATTTCTGAGAGTTTCATTAGCACAATTACTACTACGCTATCGATATTGGAATCAGATGACATTCCAACATTTAAAAAAATAAAAAAACACGGTCAGTTTTCTGGTTTTATTCATTTTTTTTTCTTTTTCATTGAAACAAAGAAAAATAAATAAATAAAATCTAATCAACATATTTTCATTATACACGGTAAGTTTTATTTTTTTTAAATTTTCTTTTTCCATTAAAAAAAACACAAAACAATTAGATTTAAATAAATTTATTTGTATTTTACGCGGTAACTTTTTGGAGGTTTTTCTGTCTTTTTTTTTTCTTTGATATTCTTTCAGGTTCGTTTTGTTTTTGATTCCTTTCAATTTTATGCATCATATATTAGCTAAACCAGGGCGGGGGCATCTATAAATATAAAAGCTTAAATGTGTGTGTGTGTGTGTGTGTGTGTGTGTGTGTGTGTGTGTGTGTGTGTGCGTGTTCCTTCACCGTAAACTCGGCCTCCTCCTGCTACTAGGACAATGACGTCATGTTTGAAAACGTTGACGTTAGTTTCAACCACCTGCAAGTGTTTTTAAAGGGTTAATTTTATCCACTCTCAATTGTGTGTCCCTTTGGTGTAGAGGTAACGTGTCAGGCATTTTTTTTCCGCCTTAGCCTCGATGCTTCGACTTCGAGCCTGTCTTCCTACCTAAACTTTTTTTCCTCTTTTACACCTTTTTTTCCTTTTTTCTTTTTACATTTGTTCGCGGTTTTGCTTTGTTTTAGTTTTTCCAATTTTTTATAACATCGTGTTTTTTTTATAATATTAAAACAGGCCCCCCTCCTACATACACACCTCCAAACACCCAGGCAACGCCGGGTACCTCCCACTAATATTTTATAATTGAGCATTCATATATTGTTTTAACAAGAACCAAGACATGAAGGAATGGATTAATAGCAACAAATAGTGTATTTCATCGTTAGTTACATATAGCATAGTATAGTATATATATATATATATATTTATATATTTGTAGTCATCGACATACAGTCCTGTTTCTTTGTATCACAACTCATCAGTGCCGCTAGACTAGCATCTCTCCCAAGCCAAGGATTGAACCTAGAACCGTCGTGTTGACAATCGGCAGTTCTCCCACACGACGAGAGAAGGGACGCCCACAAATAACTCATCGGAATGTCTATTTAAATAGACATCCGCCACCACTCTTACAGTGCTCAAACCGCCTGTTTGTAAACAAACAAACAATGAGCTTCGCATTTTTCAGCCAATTAAGTAGCGGGTGAGATTATTTACGACAGTGCTCTATGCAAAGAGGGGGCTTAAAATATATTTGTAGTCATCTACATACAGTCCTGTTTCGTTGTATCACAACTCATCAGTGTGCTAGACTAGCATCTCTCCCAAGCTAAGGATTGAACCTAGAACTGTCGTGTTGACAGTTGGCAGTTCTCCACTCGACCACAGAAGGGACGCCCGTCACTTATAAAGTTTATTTTTTCTCACTCTGACACTGATATTAAAAGCCTACTTTTTCTATTGGTATTTATTTTCTTCCCTACGGAAGCAAAATGTGACACAAGGTCGTTTTTAATGTGGGGGGAAACTAGCTCTCCAAAAAGGCGCACTCTGAAAGTAGGCAAATATAAAAATTGCCCTAGTATATAGAAGGCCCCCTCCTATTGATTGAGGACAAGTTAATGAATGTACGGAAGCTATCCCAGTCAGCCATAGAGTATCGGTATACAGTACGGTGGAGGAGTACGTCTGGGGACTTCTTACATTTCGTTTTTATCTTAACTGATACGACGGAGCGGTCGGAGGATCCTAGAGGAGAATGAACAGAACAAGAACATAGCTCAGGGGAAGTTGAGAGAAAAAGGTCTATGCTTAAAAAATATTTAAACGTAATATACTCAGTTATGGATATGTGAGCGACTTCATAAAGATGAACTAATTTGCATATTCTTTTGAAAAACGAGCTTTCATTGATTAACTATTCCTTTTTTATGGTTTTTTATTAGAGTATTTGTTTCATTTAACGATTACACTAAATTCTTTTTATACGTTGCTTCCACATTGTACATAATTTCATAGAATTTAGGATGAAAACATTCTAGCACAAGGAAATGCTTATATATATGACCTCCCCGACAAAATTTCCTCTGAGATGGGTATATATGCTGATGACACCACTCTCTATAACAGGCACGACAGGAAAACAAATGAACACATATCTAAAGAAATGGCAGAAACACTAGCAGATGACCTCCAATCTGTAGTGGAATGAGGACAAAAATGGATGGTCATGTTCAATGCCACCAAGACTAAACTAGTTTCATTCAATAATTACAAGAAACCTTCTCTACCACCTATTGCAATAGCCAACAACTCTTTATCTAAGAGTACGTCTTTCAAGCTCCTTGGCCTAACGTTCACAAAAAACATGAGTTGGAACAATTACATCGAGGGCATTGCCAGGGCCGCTGCAAGGAAGGTGGGCTCTCTCTACTGTGCTAGAAAACTACTAACACCCGAAAGTATCCTGTACCTCTATAAGGTAACCATTCGCCCATGTATGGAGTATTGCTTTCATATTTGGGCTGGTGCATCGGCTACTAGTCTCTCGCTCCTTGACAACGTTCAAAAGGGAGTCGCAAACTTGATAGGCCCTGAACTGGCATCTAAGCTTCAGCCTCTGTCCCATCGACGAAACGTTGCATCCCTCTGCCTGTCCTACAAGTATTATAATGGTGAATACTCTGACGAACTGCAAGCACTTGTGCCCCCACGACGTGAACACCCTCGACAGACCCGACAGGCTGCAAAATCCCACCTCCCCACTGTAGAGATCCCTAGATGTAAAAGATCTTTCTACTCCAGTAGTTTCTTCCCCAGAACCGCTAGACTTTGGAATTCCATTCCAGGTCCCTGCTTCCCCAACTCTACTGACGTGCAGAAGTTCAAGTGCAACGTGAACCAACATCTTGCTGTCCAAATCCCTACATAGTACCCCAGTAGTTGTTGCCCCTGATAGTAGCCCCCTACACCAAAGTGGCAATGTGTCTTGTATGGGTGAAAATGTAATAAAAAAAAAATTATATATATATATATATATACTAGCAAAAGTACTCGTCGTTGACTGGGTTCAAAAACAGCCTATAGAAAATGGACTCTGAAAGTATCATATGTTATGAAAAGGAAAGATTGTAAATTTGGGTGGAATTTGGGGGTATCAAAACCAAAGCAAAATATGATGAAAGTAAAAATAAAATAGATAAACCCCATAATTTATTATACTATACCTGTTCACACTGAAACACTTATCACAATATTCTGTGGATCTATATTAAAAAACCTTGTTAAACTTTGTGACATATTTCCATTCTATGGAGGTCAGGCGCGAACGAACACCCCATAATTTTATTATACCATATTTCTTCAAACTGAAACATAATTATCAAAGTATACTTACGCAGATAGATATGAAAAGTATTTATTAAAGTTTGTGCCTATTTCCATTCTATGGATGCCAGGCGCGAACGCAGACCCCACAATTTTATTATACCATCCCTATTTAAGTTAAAACATACTTATCAAAGTATTCTTATATACGTCTATATCAAAAACACTTGTAAACGATTTTTTTTAATTTTTAAATTTTTTATTTCCATACTTTGTGGACCAGGCGCGAACGCTGACCCCACAATTTTAATGAACCACCGTTCTGTCACATCCAGCATACCCATCCCTGTGTCTCGATACAATTTTCTATCATTATATGTAATCAGTTTTTTAAAATAGTCAACCATATAGGAGCCTATTCTTGACCGGACACACACACACACACACACACACACACACACACACACACACACACACACACACACACACACACACACACATTCAGCTTTATCTCTTCTTTCTTCTCTATATAAATAAAATGAACTCATTTTTTCCCGTCGGATTTTGACCTTAATAGGATTAAAAATCAAGATATTTCATGCAAATATAATATGCACAAACGGCAGAACAATATCTGAGGTGTGTTATAGGCTTATTATTTCTCAAATTCCTCGATAATCTTAGATTTCTATACTTTTTCTGCTGAGAAGTCACGGCCAAAATCGGTTAAGATCAATGGAAGTGGTAAAATATTTTTTCTCTAATAAATTCCTCCTCCCCCTGCCACCACTTAACACCGTTTGGGGATCGTTCACAAGGAACAGTTGAGAAGAGAACACCGGTTTGGCTTCGTAGTTCTTTCATGTGAAGTTATTTAAAATCACTAAACTAAGCTGCAGTGCTCTGTGGCGTAGTGGTTAGCGTGCTGGACAATTCACATTATATTTTCACGTTCGCGCCGACCTACCGTAGTCGTTTTTTTTTTTTTTTTTTTTTCCTAAACAACTGGAATGGACTTTTCTTGGTGGCCGAACTGTTAACGTTGCAGATGTGGTTTTTTTTTTTTTCACACTCTATTTTCCTACTTTTACTCATGACTCCGGGTTTGATCCTTCCTACTTACCTACCATAACATTTTTTAAAACTCCCCCCCCCCGTCCCGGAAACAAACACTCGGGCAATGCCGGGTACCCCCGCTAGTATTATAGATATAAGTGACCTTGTCTGTGTGTATTTACCAAATTCCTCTCTGAATATTTGGTCTACAGGCTTGAAACTTGTTATGTAGGGTATTTGAACCTTAGGAACGCTTTCGATTTGGCTTTTAGCCTGTAAAAATCGCTGCTAGGGGATCTAAATTGAAAAAAAAAAAAAAACAACAGTTGACCTTGGTAAGAGTAAATCAACTAACTTCTAAATATGCGTACATATGCATTTTTAGCTTGAAGTTGCTTAATTTTTAGGCATTTTATTCACCTGGTGATTGCACAGGCAGTTACGACAAAGGCTGAAGCGCTAGATAACAATTAAGGCTGTAATACTGAATGTTTTGGTTTCGATTCCAGCTGATGGCAACAAAGTCATATTTTTTTTTTTTTTTACTTTGGAAATCATTACTATATATATATTGAGTACGATATGATAATGACTGGAGAATGTTCGCTGTAACAATAAATATGAAAACTGTATGAATTAAAATATCATATTTAAACGTATTTTACGACTGGGCAAATTTAATTGAAGACATTTTGCATTTAGAGACTATCATTAGAAACAATGGTCATGGTTTGTTTTCTTCATTGCTTACCTGGCCAACAAAAGAGTAGCTTCCATTGAGGTAAAATAAAGCCATAACATCCTTCATTTTCGTTAATGTTTGCTTGGAAGGATTTTCGTTAATGACATCGAATGTATCCGGCTGGATATGTTCAATATGGCACTCACCAGTGATTGTATCAAGAACGTATTGCACGCCTGGAAATTTAAAAGAAAAACATTCAATAAAAATTAAACTTATTACCAAATTGTACCTTATTTATTCAACGAATCGTTTCTATAATATTCTGCTTGTTCCTCCTCTTACTTAGGCCATACGTCACACTTTTAAAAAAAAGGCCAAATACAATTTTGGAAGGCTAAACTGCTTCAAAAAAGGCCAAATACGCGAAATTTGGCTTTAAAAAGTCAAGCTGGCAACCTTAGACGAGAATATAAGAGTGGTTGGTTGTTTTTGTTTTATGGCATACCAATCTTTTTCAGGTTATTTAATGCTGAATCCAGATATTTTGAAGAATAATTTTTTAATAGAATATATTTGTTACTTTCAAGTCGGTTTCTATTTAACCCATAGTTGGGACCCTAACAGGTACTACCACTCCAGGTCAGAGTGGACCTGGGAGCAATGGCAATTAAAGGGTGACTCCACACTCCCCAAAGCCCACAAGCTGGGGCCTCACCACTGGATATAGTTTAAGGTCATATAAGAGTGGCCTCGTTTTCGAATATTATGATCATAATATATAATCATCGTTGTAATGATGTGAGAAAGGGACTCGTAGTAATTTTGACGTGCAATGGTTCTTCACCAAATAAAGAAGTAAAGGAACATTCGAAAGAAGCACAGAACAAACATTATCTGCCAAGAAGTGCTGTACAATTAATTTAAATTAAAGTTTGTATCTTACAGTGTGATTTTATTATTTGTATTGAACTATGTAGCACAATATCACTTTTTGAGTATTTATTAGTGCTTATTAATTTATCTCATTTGGGTCAGTCCTATATTTAAAATACAATGGACACTATTTTCATAGAAATGTTAAACGCATATTTGCTGCATGTTTCTGTCCAAAGCACTATTTTTTGCACTATCCAGAAAGTCTGCAAAACGTTACATAAAAAGGGATCATTCAAAAGAAACGGAGCAAAAATAAAAAGGACATTGTCTGCCAAGAGGTGCTGGGCTGAAGGAGTAAAGTAAAGATTTTCTCTTACAATATGATCTTATTAATTGTCTTGAACTATGTAACACAATATTACTTTCTGGGTATTTATTAGTACTTATTAATTTATCTCATTTGGGTCAGTTCTCCATTGTATTTTAAAATACAATGGACACTATTTTCATGGAAATGTTAAACTCATACTTGTTGCATATTATTGGTTCTTTTGCTCCAAAAATTAATTTTCTGTGCTATCCAGAAAAATATCAACTTTATCAAAGCATAATCATTGATTAAATATTCGTTTTCATTCTGTGCAATTTCTATGGATTCTTCTAGTCTCTAATGATAAGTATGGACGTTATAGGTTTGTATCCATGTAACGACATTTTTTTTTCGTTTTTTATTGACTGATGATCACCTTTTTGAAGAGATGGTCAAATAAAATGTGTACCAAAATTAACCATTAATTTTGACACATAAAATTGTATAAAAGTAAGTGATTATTTGGGGGGCATCCTGTACAGACAGAATCACGTAGACGCAGATAAACTACAATCTGGTGCTAGAGAGAAAAAATGTGGCGATTTTTAGTCCAAAAAGAAAGTTAGGATTTAACATATTCAAAGAAAAGAACAAAAAGAAAGTTAGGATTTAACATATTCAAAGAAAAGAACAAAAAAAAGTTAGGATTTAACATATTCAAAGAAAAGAACAAAAAAAAGTTAGGATTTAACATATTCAAAGAAAAGAACAAAAAAAAGTTAGGATTTAACATATTCAAAGAAAAGAACAAAAAAAAGTTAGGATTTAACATATTCAAAGAAAAGAACAAAAAAAAGTTAGGATTTAACATATTCAAAGAAAAGAACAAAAAAAAGTTAGGATTTAACATATTCAAAGAAAAGAACAAAAAGAAAGTTAGGATCTAACATATTCAAAGAAAAGAACAAAAAAAGTTGAATTTGAGCGACAGCTTTTGAAGAAAAAGAATACCAACCGTGTATATTAATCAAACAGTTTTACTGAAGTAACAAAACAATAATATAAAAACGGTGAAATGTGAATATATCGAAAAAGAGTTTGCAAAAATGGGTAACGTTTGCGAATACCAGGTGCTTTATCTTCTTTCTGTTTATCTCGGCTTTGTTTCCAATCGTCCTGGATTTCTTACCACTGGAATCAGGAAGTAGTATGGTTAAGGATTGTGTAACCTTTGCTTCACAATTACACACATGGGTACTCTTACATTGTCTCTCGAAAGAGAACGGGGGCCATTGTAGAAGTGTTTTGTTAACAGGTGCGTATGCTTTCTTTTATATTCCTTTGTATTGCAACCCTACCTCCCTATATTGCTTTGTTTTAGTGCAAAAATAAAAAAAACACCTACATAGATATTACATAGCTGTAATGGCTTACCGATTTGAAAATCTTGAATGGTTTCGACAGGTCCAGCACCAGATATAGATGGCTGGCTTTTCCAACTATCAAAACGGGTCAGATTCTTTGAGGCCGAGTAGAACACCTGAAAATAAACAAAGATTAGTTTGAGCTCGCATTCAAATCTGTTCAGATGCGTGAGATTGGAATACACTTCTGACGATCGGATGTACTGTGAAACTGCAGTAAAATGTTAGAGAGGGTTGAAGAGTCATGGGTCGTTTATATTTTAATTCATGATGTCATCGCTTTGTTACTTCAGTATTTATGAGGTAATAAATGAATTCTTTCCAATGTTTAAACCTGTTTTAGCGGATGCGACGTTATAAAGGATTTGCCCGATATCCTCTAACTCTGATTAGGTGGATGACTTCATGGTTTGATAACGTAATCCATTTCTGACACGATGAGCACAGAAATTATATATATATATATATATATATATATATATATATATATATATATATATATATATATATATATATATATATAAAGGCAAGATAATAAACTAGATCCACAAAATTTGAATATTATATAGATAGTGTTAGGTGAAAAAATTCAGATGATCGGTCATCTCCGTCTCAATACAGACCAATCAGTCTCCTGTGTGTCATGAGTAAGTTGCTGGAATCTGTGTTAAATAGGGAAGTAGTCAATCACCTCAGCAAAGATAACCTTCTTAGTGACATGCAATATGGCTTCCGTTCTGCTAGATCTACAGCAGATGTGCTAACAGTTAGGGTAATTGCTCTTGACATATCAAAGGCCTTTGATTGGGTATGATACATCTACAAAATCTCCAGCTACGGTGTTACTGGAAATGTCTTTTCAATTATTAAATCATTTCTCTCTTATAGGTTCATAAGTTGATGGGAAGAAATCAGAAGCTCACAGTATTAATGCTGGAGTTCCTCAGGGGTCCATCCTGGGCCCAACTCTTCCTGATTTACATCAATAATCTTCCAAATCACATCTTCAGATCATTCGTAGACATTTATGCTGACAACACTACTATCTATGGCAACACTCCAAAGACCATAAACGAACAAGTTCTCTCTGATTCTCTCTCCTCTGATCTTGATCACGTGGTGCAATAAGGAAAGAAGTGGCTGATTAATTTTAATGCATCTAAAACCAATCTTCTATCTTTCCATCATCAACGCTCTGATCCCCGTCTGGCATCAATTGAAATGAATGGCTCTCGTCTTGAGGAGGCTCCATGTTGTGACAAGCTTCTAGTTTTTTTTTATAATCTCTGTCTTTACTCCTGATCTAAGATGGAATACATACATCAAATCTGTTGCCAAGGCTGCTAGATAAATGATGGGATCGTTCTACCCCTCCAGTAGATATCTCACTGCTGATGCGATTCTCTACCTGTATAAGAGCAAAGTACATCCAAAGATGGAATACTGTTGCCACATCTAAGCAGGAGCTGCTAGAAGCAGCTTATCCTTCCTTAACAGAGTTCAAAATAGACTTTGCCACCTAGTGAGGGATGCCTTTTTCTCTTCCCTGCAACCTCTTTCTCACAGAAGAGACGTTGTAAGCCTGTCTCTGCTTTATCATTATTTTCATGGTAAATGCTCTTCTGAGCTCCAATCCAATTAAATTAAATTAATCTGTCCTGACTTTCACGATAAACACTCGTCTACTGAAACCACTATCAATAATTTTCCCCACTCTTTATCTGTGCCTAAACCTAAACGTAGATTCCATGAACAAAGCTTCTTTCTTAGAACTGAACGCCTGTGGAATTCTATTCCGTTTTCCTGCTTTCCAACTGACTAAAATATGATCGTCTTCAAGTTCAACATAAACAAGTTCTTGATGAGTTTTCCCCTTAAATAATCCAATTTACTAAATTTCCACTACTAACGATTACTATGACATTTTCCCATTGACTTCTATACACTCATTAACCCTTATCCTTGAGTGGCTTTGATAAGTGGTGACTCCTTTGTAAAAAAAAAAAAATCCACAAATAAGTATTTTTTCCGGATATTAAGTAATGTAATTCTTTATGTTATAAATGGTGGGCATTGTTGTATGCACAAACATGCAAATATTTTTGCTTATGACCCGGAAAAATACTTATTTGTGGAAAATTTAAATGCAATATTCAATTTCAGGACAGCCAAAAAATATTAGAAACAAGTTTTATAAGGTAGATGTTGTGTTGGTCTACCAAGCCACACAGACCCTCCCAAAAAGATGGTTATAAAATGGGTGCTAATTTTACGTTAAGTTAATACAGAAAAGTTATCCCCCACTTTTTTAAACAATAATGTGCGATCTTAAGGGCAAATCTCACACTGCTCACTCCACAATTCAGATCATTAACTTTCCAACGAGCCTTCATTTGTTAATTTCTGATCAATTGTCGGTGAGATTGTGAACTTATAAAATTGACAGAAAAGGTGGTATATCTATCTATCTATCTATCTATCTATTTATATATATATATATATATATATATATATATATATATATATATATATATATATATATGGGGATATATCTATACTCGTAGCCAAATTGAATGTTGAAATGTTCTATGAGACGAAACTACATGAGAATTTGCAGGCTTTTTGAAGATTATAATATTACTCTATGGTTAAAATTTTATTACAATTGGTAAAAAGAACCTATATTTTCAAACCAATAAGATATTTTTAAATTTGCCTTCATTTGTATATATAGTGTCCTGGTAAGTCAGTTTTTTTTCCTGTTTTGGGATGAATTACTATCTATCTATCTATCTATCTATCTATCTACGTGTGTAGGTGCGCGTACCCATGAATCAGTAACTTACAGAGATAGGTTGTACGTCCTTTTGTGAAGGGGAAACGATTTCTTCTTTGTATTTGATATCACTGCTGAGTTTCGGAAGGTCCTCAAGCTTCAAGATCACACCTAAAACGTACAAAGAAAAAGTATGGTTTCAATTATTCATTCGAAACAAACACGAAACACTAAATAATGTAAATTTAACATGTTTTTAATTTCAACCTTTATATGATAGATTTAAGAGTTTCATGAGAGGCAACTAATTATGGAGAAAGAAAATTCAGTCAATGGGGAGACGATCTCACTGAAAGAAACAATTAAGTACACTGCCCACTAGCATGACCATACTCAAAATAAGAGTGGCAGTCATGATTATATATATATATATATATATATATATATATATATATATATATATATATATATGTGTATCCAGGTGTGAGGTGTTCAAAAGTCGAGACTAATGAAGACAACGAGGTTGTTAGATAGTGCTCGATAAAAAGAGCAAAATATTTTTATTATTATTATTTGGGGTAAACAGTTACATATGGTCGCTACAAAAAGCCATCTGTTTCAGTCAAAGAGACTTCCTCAGGCGACCAAGGACCTCTTGACGCAAAAAAGAAAAATCATTTTAGTTTTGGCAAGAGGTCCTAGGTCGACTGAGGAAGTCTCTTTGACTGAAACAGATGGCTATTTGTAGCGACCATATGTAACTGTTTACCCTCAAATAATATATATATATATATATATATATATATATATATATATATATATATATATATATATACGAGCAAACAGTTAATAAAACATGTTAAAAAACACATTGAAATGAGTTAAAAACATATTTAATCTGAAAAGGAAACACTAGATAAGTGGATAGTCCTTAATCCGCGGAGTTTCGAAGAAATACTTTCCTTCTCATCAGAGGGTAGGAATTAGCAAAATGCGGGATCGGATATATATATATATATATATATATATATATATATATATATATATATATATATATATATATATATAAGATGAAACGATAAAATTGTCGCCCTAGAAAAGACAACATAATTCCATGTCTGTTTGATGAAAACCGGTTTCTTTTTTTCTTGCAGACCATCTAGTAGTTGTCAAGTTGCGTACAAATTCCAAGAGCGATAGGAGCTTTCTATCATGTTTGAAAGTGACACAATGTTCAACGAGCGATGTCGAAGAGTGCACCGCTGTACAACTCATGCTTCCTACTGATCCGTGTTATGACAACAGGACCATTGCCAGCACCCTCAAAATGCAAATCCAGACGGTTCAACGCTTGAGGACATAGCTCAACAAATTTTCCGGCCACGGTTATGGTCTTTGGTGTGGTTTCAAATGAAGGCCATTTTGTTACAAATCTGGATGCTTTTAAATGCTTCAGTTCGAATTACATTTAAATTACTTAAAATAATGAAGCGTCTCGTGTGAAAAAAAATGTTTTTAACGTGTTAAGAACGTGGCTAAAATAGATGCACAATGGTTTAAAAGTGTGATTTACAAAATGGTTTGAAAGTTAGTTTTTTCTTATTTAATTAATTTATAAATTTACATCACAACATATATATACATATACATATGTAACTATATGTGCACATATACATACATATATAAATATGTACATATACTGAATGGTTTCGTACCCAGGCATTTTAAAATATTATTACTGTTTTCAAAATTTACATTGTTAATTTTTGGCTGTTTAACTCTTATAAACAGTGCTTCCAGTATTTTTAGTCTGTTTACGTTTGGATCCATATGAATGATTTTCGAGTTTCAACTAGGATTTTTCTAAATTCGGAATGTGGGTAGCCATGTTGTTTTAGATGTTAGCAAATCGAGCTTGTGTCTGAAAGGTGTAGGGTTAATCGTCTGGACAATGTGTTAGCCGTGTGTTCAATGTAGCTATTAGTGTTTCTATTGTTGGAGATGCATTCTCCCAAGGGGCATTTGAATTGGTAAACCACATTAGTTTCATCGACTGATTTTGTTGTCCGGGAAATGTTATTTTTCATTATAAGGTTAGCAGTTGTTAATTTCTTATAGTAGATTATAAATCTGATGTTATTATTTTTGACTGGGGATATATATCGATGTATTATATTCCTAAGTACCTTTCCATCTGATTTAAAGTTGTGGTGTAGCTGGTTGCGATAGAATAAATTAATGGGGTGGGGGTTGTTAACTTAGTTCTAGTTTTCTAACTGTTAGTTTAGTTTGGTTATCGACTAAAAAATTTGGGAATCGGTTATTAATTAGAACATGTTTTATATTTTTTAATTCGCTGTAGAATATTTTTATTTGAGATCAATTTGGTTCGATTAATTAGATTCTTTATAATTGCGGTTTTGTATTGGTATGCACATTCACTTTTGAAGTTTAAAATACAGCAATTGGTTGCAACAGTCTTTTTATACGAAGAAGTGATAAATTCATCTTTGCTGGAGTCTTTGAGAACGTTAAGAAATGGAATACTATTGTTTGTATTTAATTTATAAATGAAAGCAAGGAGTTTGTTTGAAAATGATCTTTAATTTCTCTCTTTCGTTATTTTTGCCAACAAGAATAAAAATATTGTCGACGTACCTTACGTAAATAGATCTATTTTAATAGTATTAAATATTTTTTCTCCAGCTTGAACGTGTAAAAGTTGTTAAAAATGGGTCCCAATACTGAGCCCATGGATACTACATCAATTTGTGTGTAGATGTTGCCTTCGGTTGTACGTATTTGTAATTTTTTTTTTTTTTAGGATTATAGGGTTCATTTTCAGGGGAGGGAGAGATGGATTATTGTATATGTTGTCCATAATGATAACAATAGTTTCGTGAATTGGGACGTTGGTGAAGAGGCTTTCTATGTCTAGTGAGGCGGTGATTTTGTTATTAACCTTTGTTGTTTGGAGAATTTGTATAAGTTCTTTGGTATATACATATATATAAAACGATTTTTATGGGTACAAAATTTTATGAAAGATTTTAATAGCACTAGGGGAAATGCCATTATTATATATATATATATATATATATATATATATATATATATATATATATATATATATATATATATATATATAATATATATATATATATATATATATATGGAAATAATTTTTTTTCATTTATGTTTCACCTTTTATTTATACCAATTCTTTAATTCTGAAGCTCAATGTAATTACAGAGCATATAACAAATAAATGGTAAAAGTCTATATTCAAAATGTCAAGATGTTAACCATCTAACAGTTTATTCCTTTAACTCTTGACAGCACTTATTTTGTAGCGCAAAATCATTCATTTAATTAATATATCAATTAATGAATTTATTCCGCTCTTAACTCATCCAAAGAAAAATCAATTCATTAAATTAATATCTTTACTATCATATAAAAGGAATTTTGTGTGTCTGTGAGTTCCTTCCCTACGAACTCGAAAACGGCTGGGTCGATTTTTATGAAAGTTTACACAAAGGTACATTATGTGCCTGGCGGCATAATCACGTTTGGGACACCAGTTCCTGTCAGATCACCGAAGTTAAGCAACGATGAGCCTGGCCAGTACCCGATGGGTGATTATTTGGGAATACCAAGCGCTGTATGTACTTTTTACTTATCTCGGCACTGTTTCCAGTCGTCCTGGACTTCTCCTTGCTGCTGGACTTAAGCAGTGCCGATTTGGGAATGGTGTGGCTAGAGATTGCGCAACCTCTGCTGCATAATTACATGTGCAGCTGCTCCCTACAGAGGGTTTCCTTTGTCTTTCAAGATTGAACGGAGGCTCAATACACACAGCCTAATATTATAAGTGAGTTTGAGAAGTTTTATAACCACACAAGCCGAAAGGCCCAACATATAAAATAAACAGTATATTCTTTGATATGACAGGGCTGCGTTTGAAATAGATGTTTCTGTTTAAAGCATAATTTCATCATGATAGTTGACTTTTTCATTTTAAATTTAAATTCAAGTCATTGTCACTGCAAACCAGTAATGCCAGGCATATAAAGTCATTAGTAGCATCTTTGATATGACTGCGCGTTTGAAAGAATGTTTCAGTTGAGAGCACAATTGAAGCATAATACTTGATGTTTTAATTTTAAATTTTAATTCAAGTCATAATATTATATAAAAATATTTTTATAAAATTAACAGTAGGTTCTCTACAGTGCAATGTAGATTACAATTATTATGAACTTAGCCACTGTGAGAGGCATGTGAAGCTTCTTCCAGATGCCAACTAGAACCGACACTCAATCGATTTGATTGAAACAATGGGCTATTTCATCGATTTTGATGACAATAAAAATATGGGAGTGGGAAACATTCGATGAGCATCATTCAATCCTGGGCAACTTCGGGTCACCCTGCTAATTTGAAGACAAATTTGAGAAACAAAAACATTTGCATAAAAACGTATCATTTTGGCGGTAGTTGTTTGCATTTACATAAGAAATTGAAAAATCACTTTACCTACGTCCAGTCTCGCATAAAGCGCTTTATAGAGTGAATCTCCCTGAAATCAAATGAAAAATGTACATATAATTCAAAAATCAAATGAAAAATGTACATATAATTCAAAAACGTGAAACAATGTGAACATGAAACATAGAAACACTTTAGTATAATCACAACCAAATATAACATATAAAGTTGTCTTGTCGGCTGACTGTAGTATAATCGCAACCAAATATAGCAAACTACTGTTCAATAATTCAGCATTTTAAGTCGTTAATTAACTGTTTACTTTCTTTTAAGTTGTATTTATAAACATAATATCTAACATATCAAGTTGTCTTGTTGGTATTTCGAAGTCAAACTCAAAAGCTGTACGTATGATTCATTCCTATTTGATTCAGACGGCTATTTCCCGTTTTTTTCCTTCAAGTATATTATGTATATGGTGTCTGTGTTTGTCTTGCTATATATATATATATATATATATATATATATATATATATATATATATATATATATATATATATATATATATATACTAGCAAAAGTACCGTGGTTGACTGGGTTCAAAAACAGCCTACAGAAAATGGATTCTGATTTATGAAAGTATGGTAGGTTATGAAAAGGAAGGGTTGTAAAGAGATAGCTTCGAATTTAGGGGTACCAAAATCAAAGCAAAATATGATGAAAGTAAAAATAAAATAGATAAACCCATAATTTATTATGCCATACCTGTTCACACTGAAACACTTATCACAATATTCTGTGGATCTATATTAAAAAACCTTGTTAAACTTTGTGACATATTTCCATTCTATGGAGGTCAGGCGCGAACGAACACCCTATAATTTTATTATACCATATTTCTTCAAACTGAAACATAATTATCAAAGTATACTTACGCAGATAGATATGAAAAGTCTTTATTAAAGTTTGTGCCTATTTCCATTCTATGAAGGCCAGGCGCGAATGCAGATCCCACAATTTTATTATACCATCTCTATTTAAGTTAAAACATACTTATCAAAGTATTATTATGTACATCTATATCAAAAACACTTGTAAACGTTTTTTTTTTAATTTTTTATTTCCATACTTTGGAGGCGAGGCAGGTACGCAGACCCCACAATTTTAATGAACCACCGTTCTGCCAGATCAAACATACCCATTCCTGTGTCTCGATACATCTTTTATCATTATATGTAATCAGTTTTTTAAAATAGTCAACCATATAGGAGCCTATTCGTTACCACACACACACACACACACACACACACAAGGACATTCAACTTTATATTATATATATATAAGGCGACATTCCACGTAATGTTGTACCGGCAACCTACTACAAGATACCTTTTTGAATCTGCATGTCAAGCACATGATTGCTACAGCGGATGTTAACATCTGAAATGTGTGCAACACAAAGTTGTGCATTGTGGATCAACGAAAACACTTCATAGCTGGGGCTGGCTCAATCCTAATGAACAAAGATGTATATTCGTATCCAAGTTCTGTCAATGAGGACGATATATATATATATATATATATATTCGGATGGAGAGATAAACAGCAGAGAGATTTCTCCTCTGAGGACTCTCTAGTAGCGTTCGTGTGTTTGTGTGTGTGTACAACACTCCTACAGCTTAAACCACTGGATCGATTATGACCAAACCTGGCATGACGATGCCCTCCCCACCTAGGGATGGTGCACACCATTTTTCAAGGTAATAGTCAAAGGTCAAAGGTTAAGCTCATAACCTATGTACATATACTCCTATAGCACACACCACTAAACTGATCATGACCAAACCTGGCCTGATGATGATCTCTGACCTAGGCATGGTGCATACTATTTTCCAAGGTCAAGGTCAAATGTTAAAATCGGGACTTTGCTAGTATATATATATATATATATATATATATATATATCCTGAATAAGTCAATTTAAATGGCTAACGTATATTCGTTTGTATATTCTAAAACTGGTTAACATTAATCAGAACTGATTTTTCCAGGATATTCATCGTAAAGTACAAACATCAGCTGACTTAAGTGTAAATACTCAGGAGCGGTGTGGTTTGAGATTGCGCAACTCTTGCCACAAAAATTCCATGTGTAGGCACCCATACAGTGGGTATCCATAATTTGTCAAGACTGAAGGAAACTACCTTGTGTGTATGTATGTATGTGTGTGTGTGTGTGTGTATGCATGTGTGTGTGTGTGTGTGTGTGTGTGTGTGCGTGCGTGTGTGTGTTTGCATGAGAATGGCAGTGTATGTGTGTGTGTGTGTTTGCATGAGAATGGCAGTGTATATGTGTGTTTGTGTGTGTGTGTGTGTGTGTGTGTGTTTGCATGAGAATGGCAGTGTATGTGTGTGCCAAATGCATCATTGATTTCTACTTACAGTCTGATTTGGGATATCCAACAAAAATTTCCCCATTCCTATGGCATTACGAAGATTATTCCAAGCCGAACTAAGACCTGTTTCTACAATCGGTGGGCCATCAACAGTTCCTTAATAAAAAGAAAGAAAACTGAAAATTGACTTTTATCAAAACAGATTTCGACAATAATTCTTCAGCAAAAAACATTTAGTCACCTCGAATAATCCATATCACAGTCTTATCAAATTCGACAAGAATACAGCGGAAATTGTTGCTAGAATGTACTTATTCTTTTTTCTATATAAGAAAAGTGAAAATCAGTTCAATAATAACGTGTGTAAATTTATTTTTATAAGTAAAGAACGCTAGGCTTAATCTGAATAATAACTGATAATAATAATGAAATGAAAGAATAATTACTTATGCAAATTTATTTTTATAAGCAAAGAACGCTCGGCTTAATCTGAATAATAACTGATAATAATAATGAAATGAAAGAATAATTACTTATGCAAATTTATTTTTATAAGCAAAGAACGCTAGGCTTAATCTGAATAATAACTGATAATAATAATGAAATGAAAGAATAATTACTTATGCAAATTTATTTTTATAAGCAAAGAACGCTAGGCTTAATCTGAATAATAACTGATAATAATAATGAAATGAAAGAATAATTACTTATGCAAATTTATTTTTATAAGCAAAGAACGCTAGGCTTAATCTGAATAATAACTGATAATAATAATGAAATGAAAGAATAATTACTTATGCAAATTTATTTTTATAAGCAAAGAACGCTAGGCTTAATCTGAATAATAACTGATAATAATAATGAAATGAAAGAATAATTACTTATGCAAATTTATTTTTATAAGCAAAGAACGCTAGGCTTAATCTGAATAATAACTGATAATAATAATGAAATGAAAGAATAATTACTTATGCAAATTTATTTTTATAAGCAAAGAACGCTAGGCTTAATCTGAATAATAACTGATAATAATAATGAAATGAAAGAATAATTACTTATGCAAATTTATTTTTATAAGCAAAGAACGCTAGGCTTAATCTGAATAATAACTGATAATAATAATGAAATGAAAGAATAATTACTTATGCAAATTTATTTTTATAAGTAAAGAACGCTAGGCTTAATCTGAATAATAACTGATAATAATAATGAAATGAAAGAATAATTACTTATGCAAATTTATTTTTATAAGCAAAGAACGCTAGGCTTAATCTGAATAATAACTGATAATAATAATGAAATGAAAGAATAATTACTTATGCAAATTTATTTTTATAAGCAAAGAACGCTAGGCTTAATCTGAATAATAACTGATAATAATAATGAAATGAAAGAATAATTACTTATGCAAATTTATTTTTATAAGCAAAGAACGCTAGGCTTAATCTGAATAATAACTGATAATAATAATGAAATGAAAGAATAATTACTTATGCAAATTTATTTTTATAAGTAAAGAACGCTAGGCTTAATCTGAATAATAACTGATAATAATAATGAAATGAAAGAATAATTACTTATGCAAATTTATTTTTATAAGCAAAGAACGCTAGGCTTAATCTGAATAATAACTGATAATAATAATGAAATGAAAGAATAATTACTTATGCAAATTTATTTTTATAAGCAAAGAACGCTAGGCTTAATCTGAATAATAACTGATAATAATAATGAAATGAAAGAATAATTACTTATGCAAATTTATTTTTATAAGCAAAGAACGCTAGGCTTAATCTGAATAATAACTGATAATAATAATGAAATGAAAGAATAATTACTTATGCAAATTTATTTTTATAAGTAAAGAACGCTAGGCTTAATCTGAATAATAACTGATAATAATAATGAAATGAAAGAATAATTACTTATGCAAATTTATTTTTATAAGCAAAGAACGCTAGGCTTAATCTGAATAATAACTGATAATAATAATGAAATGAAAGAATAATTACTTATGCAAATTTATTTTTATAAGCAAAGAACGCTAGGCTTAATCTGAATAATAACTGATAATAATAATGAAATGAAAGAATAATTACTTATGCAAATTTATTTTTATAAGTAAAGAACGCTAGGCTTAATCTGAATAATAACTGATAATAATAAGAGAATAAGAGGATAATTAAGTATCCAAATTTATTTTTATGAACAAATGATACTAGGCTTATCTGAAAAATAACTCATAATAATAAAAAAATGAAAGAATAATCAGGGATGCAAATTTATTTTTATGGGCAAAAGATGCTAGGCTTAATCTGAATAATAACTGATAATAAAATTTTTTTTTTAAAAAGTGAATTTCTTTTACTTTTAATTCATAAAAAATATTCCCTTGTCCTGAATATTTTTTATGACTAAAATAGGAATTAATCTTCAGACTCACGAGTGGCTTATTCACAGATTCGTGATAATGAAACAAAGTCCATTTTTTTTAGGGCGGGGGTGTAAACTTCTTTTTTTTATTTCCGCTGCTTTTGTTTTTCTAGTTGTTTTTTTTTTTTGTAAGCTCGATTAGTTTGTTTCGTTTTCAACATTAACATTTGTCTCACATATGCAAACAGAAAAATAAAATCAATTGTTATCGATAAAAATCAATTGTTATCGATAAAAATCAATTGTTATTGATAAAAATCAATTATCGATAAAAATCAATTGTTATTGATAAAAATCAATTGTTATCGATAAAAATCAATTGTTATTGATAAAAATCAATTATCGATAAAAATCAATTGTTATTGATAAAAATCAATTGTTATCGATAAAAATCAATTGTTATTGATAAAAATCAATTATCGATAAAAATCAATTGTTATTGATAAAAATCAATTATCGATAAAAATCAATTGTTATTGATAAAAATCAATTGTTATTGATAAAAATCAATTATCGATAAAAATCAATTGTTATTGATAAAAATCAATTATCGATAAAAATCAATTGTTATTGATAAAAATCAATTGTTATTGATAAAAATCAATTGTTATCGATAAAAATCAATTGTTATCGATAAAAATCAATTGTTATTGATAAAAATCAATTATCGATAAAAATCAATTGTTATTGATAAAAATCAATTGTTATTGATAAAAATCAATTGTTATTGATAAAAATCAATTGTTATTGATAAAAATCAATTATCGATAAAAATCAATTGTTATTGATAAAAATCAATTGTTATTGATAAAAATCAATTGTTATTGATAAAAATCAATTACCGATAAAAATCAATTGTTATTGATAAAAATCAATTGTTATTGATAAAAATCAATTGTTATTGATAAAAATCAATTGTTATTGATAAAAATCAATTATCGATAAAAATCAATTGTTATTGATAAAAATCAATTGTTATTGATAAAAATCAATTGTTATTGATAAAAATCAATTGTTATTGATAAAAATCAATTATCGATAAAAATCAATTGTTATTGATAAAAATCAATTATCGATAAAAATCAATTGTTATTGATAAAAATCAATTGTTATTGATAAAAATCAATTGTTATTGATAAAAATCAATTGTTATTGATAAAAATCAATTATCGATAAAAATCAATTGTTATTGATAAAAATCAATTGTTATTGATAAAAATCAATTGTTATTGATAAAAATCAATTACCGATAAAAATCAATTGTTATTGATAAAAATCAATTGTTATTGATAAAAATCAATTGTTATTGATAAAAATCAATTGTTATTGATAAAAATCAATTATCGATAAAAATCAATTGTTATTGATAAAAATCAATTGTTATTGATAAAAATCAATTGTTATTGATAAAAATCAATTGTTATTGATAAAAATCAATTGTTATTGATAAAAATCAATTATCGATAAAAATCAATTGTTATTGATAAAAATCAATTGTTATTGATAAAAATCAATTGTTATTGATAAAAATCAATTATCGATAAAAATCAATTGTTATTGATAAAAATCAATTGTTATTGATAAAAATCAATTGTTATTGATAAAAATCAATTGTTATCGATAAAAATCAATTGTTATTGATAAAAATAATTCACTTACTACTAGTGTTATGATGATTTATCAGAATCAGAAATCGGAAAAATCAAAATTTGGGGGGTATCATAATCGGTATTGGAATCGGAATCCAACGCCAAAAACGATTCCTTTAATTATCATTTTTTATTTGATTTTATTTAAAACAAAATCTTCCACTGCTGGTAGTAGTAATAAAATAAATATTTATAGATTTTAAAATACCAGTAAAACTAAAATCTATAAATCATTCCCCACAATTATATTTTTTTACGTTTGAGAGATTATGTGTACATTTAACATATGTTTTTATGGTAATTGGGGAAAAATAGCAACTCTATGGATAATCAGACCTGAAATTGGTAAATGTATCGGAACAGGGAAAAATACTGGAATCGTCCTCTTATTACCTACTATGTCACTGGCAATGCCGGGTAGCCCTGCTATATAATTATTTGATTACAACATTAAAATCACAAAAATTGGTTAATGTGGCCTTGTTGTCCCACTGAAGACTTAGCTGCAAAGAGTTGTTTTTTAAGGGTATTCAAATTTCACTATTTTATTCTTAAAAAATTTCAAGATTCACTATTTTTTTCTTAAAAAAAATCACGATTCACTATCTTTTTTTTTAAATTCAAGATTCACTATTTTTTTTTCTTAAAAATATTCAAGATTCACTATTTTTTCTTAAAATAAAAATACTTTTCAAGTTTCCGCACTTTTTTCGTCCATTTTTTTTTTTTTTTTTTATAGAAAAAAAAAAACTTTGTTCAAGTTTTCCTGTGTTTTATGTAACATAAAAAAATGGCGGACAATTTAAAGTACGAGTCAAAACATGAGAAATTGAAGACCTTCTTTTACACATTTCATACAAATTTATTTTTGTGTGTGTGATATTCGTTTTTACTGTGGTATTCGTTCATAGCAGACCTAAAAAAACCCTAAAAAGCAACTCTTTGCAGGTAAGCCTTTAGTGGGACAACCAGGCCACGCTGACCCCAAAATTACTTAAAGCTGGTGTCAATTATGAAAATTCAGAAAATAATTTGATTGAATCTTGATAAATTATCAATGAATGACAAATCGACGTTCATTCTTACAAACTTACTTGAATAATGACTACATATGACCATTCCTCCATCGGTCGACTGCTTGGCGACATGCGTTTTGCTTAGAATACAGTCATTGCCGCAAAGATAGAATCCGTTGCATACAAAGTTGGTGTTCTTTACGCACTTGTCGGCACAATCAGGCATTTTATTGACACCTTTTAATGTTGCATCCCCGACAACTGTCTGCGGTTTGATGGAAATATGCGAAAACTGGGCTGGAAAAAAAAAATTTTTTTTTCATCATAAGTCACGCATGTACGTTTTAAGAGTTAAACTCATTTACAGACACACGCGCGAACGCACACATAGTTATATAGGACAAGAGGGTGAAAGTAGCAACCCTAGTTAAAGTATGTGTCTCTAATGATGCTGGCTTTAGCAGAGTGAGAAGTGATAGTGAGAAGTTAAGGAATTTTCAAGGCCTTACGTACAATATTATTCCTCATTAGTCATACATATACGTTTTAAGAATTAAACTCATTTACACACACGCACGCACGCACGTACGTACACACGCACACATAGTAATATGGGACAAGAAGGTGGAAATAAAACCTTACTTGAAATAAGTGTTCCTAATGATACGATAATGAGGTACGATGTTCCTAATGATACGATAATGAGGTACGATGTTCCTAATGATACGATAATGAGGTACGATATTAAAAAAATTGAAATCTTAGGAAAATCTTCATCATTCTAGTAATTATAGGAGCAATTGAACTTTTGAAAGAGAATTTCGAAAACTACTTGACAAATAGACCCCGTGAACCAAGTGCAATAGAAAAATACAAACAATTGCACTTAAAGGAATGGTAAGAATTTTAAAAAGATCTTTCGGTTGAAGTGACCATTCCCATGAAAAACAAAATGATAAGAAAATTGAAACAAAAAGGAGAAACACACACACACACACACACACACACACACACACATACACACGCGCGTGCGCGCACACACACATGCACATATGCATATACACAATAAATTAAGTTGAAGATTTATTAGTTCCTGAAGATGAAGAAAGAAACGTGTCATCAAAATCTTGTCATTTTTTATTTTACAAGACAATCCTGCATATTATCTGAGCATCAGGATCCACAAAATTGTACTTATGGTTTCAACGTCCCAAATTCTTGCATGAAAAAGTGAACGAATCTCTTAGTAAAATAGATCGATCGACACGACGGGTGATATTAGGTTGACAAGAAAGTTCTTGCGGATTTTTTAACTTTGATTTCAAATGATGTATTTTCAAATAGGTTTTCGTTATGATATCTTTACTTTATATATCATTTTAAAAAACGTTTTCCGCTGTATCTGATCGTTTAAATTAAAATGGTTTTAAAACAGCCATGTCTTCTTTTTAAAACATTGAATAAAACATGAAAAAAAAGCAAATTCGCAAAATTTTCTTATTTCAATTCAAGCTAGGCTGAAAAGCTGCTGAAACAGCTCGCAATATCAACAAAGAATTTGACCCAGGAACTATTACTGAATGCAGAGCACAATGGTGGTTTAAGAAATTTTGTGGCGGCGACGAGAGTCTTGAAGATGATGAGTGTAGTGGTCGGCTATCGGATGTTGACAACGATCAATTAAGAGCCTTAGTCGAAGCCAATCCATGCACAACTGTTCGAAAACTTGCTTCTGAATTAGACGTAATGTATACAACGATTTCCAACAACTTGAGAGAGATTGGAAAGAAAAAAAAAAATTGATTAATAGGTGCCTCACAAATTAAACAATAACCAAAGAAACATCGTTATGAATTGTCATCTTCTCTTCTTTTACGCAACAAGAATGACCTCTTTCTCAATTGATTTGTGACTTGTGATGAAAAGTTAGTTCTTTACGACAACTGGCGGCACTCAGCTCAGTGGTTAGATGCTGACGAAGCTCCATGACACTTTCTAAACCAGAGTTGCACCAAAAGAAGGTCATGATGACTGCTTGGTGGTCTGCAACTGGTCTCATCCATTAGTTTTTTGAATGCAGGTGAAACCATTATGGTGGAAAAGTGCTGTCAACAAATGGATGAAATGCATCAGAAACTTCAACACACAGCATTAATCAACAGGAAAGGCCCAATTCCTCTCCATGACAATGCTCGACCGCACGTTGCTAAACCAACCTTGCAGAAGTTGAACAAATTGGTCTCAGAAACTCCGCCGCATTTGCCATACTCTCCTGAACTCTCACCTACTAACTACTACTTTTTCAAGCATCTCGACAAGTTTCTGCTTGAGAAATGCTACAAAAACCTAAGCGATATCAAAAATGCCTTCAGCGACTTCATCGCCACCAGAATGCAAGATTGGCGTAAATACATTTGTTTTGCGTTGGCAAAATTGTGTTGATTCTGATGAAGCTTATTTTGATCAATAAATTTTTGTTTAAGCCGAGATATGTTTACTTGAATTCAACAGGTAAAAAGCGCTTGAACTTTCTTGCCAACCTGATATTTTATTCGTAATTATTGCTTTAAAACCATTGAAAAACACATAATTCCACTTACCTGTCGAAGGAGAGCGATCAAGGATGCTGGCGTAAAGAGAAATGGTCGATGCATCACGTGACATATGGATATTTTGTACTCGGTTGTACTGTATCTTCATCAGATCGGCTATCAACACTTGACCCTCACCAATAATTTCTTCCTTCGTCGCTTCAACATATTGACCTGGGTTTTGCGTCATCAAACAGAAACAGCTTGATTAAAAAATGTATTTTTTTATTTGAATTTCATTTTTATATTTAAAAAAAAAGTTAAATCTTGTTGAGATAGAAAGTTATTTTAATACACACCTTAGACTCACATATTATAAGACTGAATAAAAGAAGAAATGACTACACAAAGTGCCTTCGATAAGTTTCTAGACATTTTCGTATGAGCACTTTTATTGATAGTACACACATGAATCTCTAGTCCCCTTTGAAGTACTCTCCTCCGGTTGCAATGCACTTGTACGATTCTAACAACTTCCGGAAGGCTCGGTGGAAGTCCTCTTGTGTGAGCGTGTCAATGACCCTCATCACAGCTTCTTCATCTTCTCAATTGTTTCATAACGACAGCCTCTAAGGTTTTACTTGAAATAAGGGAATAACCTAAAGTAACAGGGAGCAAGGTTTGGATTGGATTGAAACTGTCTTGGTCAAATAGTTTGTAATCTTCTCTGACCACCCTTGGGACAAACTTTGCACAAATCTTCCTCATCTCTGGTTCCTCATAAATAATTGCGTGCATTGTTCACACAATAGCATCAAACTGTGCCCTTATTGTCTCAATAGACACACGACGATCGTTTTCCATGAAATTCTTTATTTGGCTAATCAAATTGATGCTCAAGACAACGTCTTTTTTTCTGATCTTTTTTTAGCACCCTTCGGACAAACTTTGTGCCAATCTCCCGCATTTTCAGTTCCTCACAATTGTGTGTACAATACAGTGTACAATAATTGTGTGCACAGTTCCCACACTGACATCAAACTGTGCACTTATTGTCTCTATAAACACACGACAGTCCTTATCCATGAAATTCTTTATTTGGCCAGTCAACTCTGGTGTTCTGACTTTCTTACTCCTCCCACACCTCTCATCATCTCTCACAGACTCTTTGCTTTCCTTGAATCCTTTATGCCACTCAAAAGCTCATGGTCGATTCATGCAAGATGGTCCAAAAGCAGTCTGAAGGATTCCATATGTTTTTGTGGCATTTTTTCAAGTTTAAAATAGAATTTTATTGCATATCATTCTTCTAAAGTGTCCTCACATCCAAATTGCATTTTTGAAATTGACAAGTTGTGACAATCGAGCTTTAATAGGGTGTATTCCAATTCCTGCTGTAGCTGTTCATTTGAACCTGAAATCATAAAAATTGGCCAGTCATCTCATAAGATGTATAGCAATAACGTACTGAATTTTCAAGAGTCTACGACAATTTTAGATGCGTGTACAAAAAATGTCTGGAAACTTATTGAAGACACCTCGTACACAGCATAATCACGTTGACAAACCTTTTCCTGTTGGATTATTGAATTTAAGCAACATTGAGCCAAGTCAGTACTAAAATGAGTGACCATTTGGGAATTCCAGGTGCTCTCTGCTTATCTTGGCATTGTTTCCAGTCATCTAGCACTTTGCCTTGCCACTGGACTGAAGCAGTGCTGATTCAGAACAGGTATGGTTGGAGATTGTGTAACCCTTGCCTCATAATGGATACCCCCTGAAATTAATGAGACTTAACAGAGGCATCGATGTTAAACAAATTTTATGTTTCTAAATTTTTGAGATGAGGATTAATAATTTGTATTATTTGGATTATTCAATTCAGTCAACTGTTCTCATAAGGTGTATAGCAATGAGATACAAAATTTTCAAGCATCGATGACAATTTGAAATGCCTGTACAAAAAGAGTCTGGAAATTTATTGAAGGAACCAATAGCCATGGCTAATGATACATTACCTGAAAGTACTTTGTTCAAACTCATCAGCTTAACGTTCACAGGGAACATGAATTGGAACAAATACATTGAGGGCATTGCCGAGGCTGCTGCAAAGAAGGTGGGCTCTCTCTACCGTGCTAGAAAGTTACTTACACTTGAAAGTATCCTGTACCTCTACAAGGCCACCATTCGCCCATTTATGGAGTATGGTTGTCACATGTGGACTGGTGCATCTGCTACTAGTCTCTCACTTCTGAACAGGGTTCAAAAGCGAGTCACCAACGTAATACTGTCAGCTAGGCTTCAACCTTTGTCCATTAATTTAAATGCATCACATTGATTTGCATTAATCATATCTTGTTTTACGATATTTAAGCATTTATATCGAGTATGAAACAGGCTATGCCTTTCATCGAAACTTTTTGATACAATTTCTATTGTTTCACTAAATGATGCGTCTTCTGCTTTATTTTAATTCACATATTTAGTATTTTCTTCAGTTTTCATTTATTTGTAACAATAGCATGAGTTTTTCCTCGTCAGACTTTTTTTTTTTTACACGGTGGTCACCACTTATTAAGGCCCGGAAGCCACTCAGGGATAAGGGTTATTGCAAGTGCAGTACGTTAGTGTGGAGATTTAATGAAGTATTTTCTTAAGGGGCGGCTCATTAGGAATTTGTTTACGTTGGACTTGAAGACATCCAGGTTGTAGTCAGGTGGGAAGCAGGCAGACGGAACAGAGTTCCACAGGCATGCAGTTCTAAGAAAGAAGCTTTGTTCATGGAATCTACGTTTTGATTTAGGCACAGGTAAAGAGTGGCGAAAATTTTTCACAGTGGTTTCAGCTAGACGGGTGTTTTTCGTGAAAGATTGGCGAGGGGGAACCAGAGATTGGAGTTCCGATGAACACCTGCCATGGAAATAACGATAAAACAAGGATAGGCTCACAACGTCTCTTCAGCATAGATGTCAACGAATGATTTAAGTATGTGTTTAGGGAGATCATTGATGTATATCAGGAAGAGAGTTGGGCCCAGGATTGACCCTTGGGGGACTCCAGCATTAATATTACAGGCCTCTGATTTTTGTCCATCGACCACTACTCTTGTGAGCCTATCGGAGAGAAATGATTTAATGATTGAGAAAACATTTCCAGTTATACCGTAGCTGGAAATCTTGTGAAGTAGGCTCTTATGCCATACCTTATCGAATGCCTTTGATATGTCGAGAGCAATTGCCCTAGAAAAGAAGCCTTTGTCAAGAGATTCACTAATCCTGTGAGATATAACCGTTAGCACATCTGTGGTAGATTTTGCAGAATGGAAACCATAATGTGTGTCACTAAGAAGGTTATTTCTGCTGAGGTGGTTGACTATTTCTCTATTTAATATGGATTCCAGCAACTTACTCATAACACACAGGAAACTTATTGGTCTGTACTGAGAAGGAGATGACTTTTCACTTGAATTCTTAAATACAGGGCATACTGATGAGGTTTTCCAGGGAGTCGGAAAGCACTTCTCCTTAAGGCAATGCTTAAACAGTTTCGTAAGTATGGGTGCAAGTTCTGGTTGAAGCTTTTTTAATACTATAATTGGGATACCGTCAGGACAAGTTGCTTTACTGGAATCAAGGTTCTTGATTAGCTTGGCGACCTCATGCACAGATATTTGTATGTTACCTAGCATGTTCTGTGTTATAGGAGGAAATATGGGGAGTTGATGGCCTTCGTCGCATAGGGTAGAATTAGCTGCAAAGTACTTTGCAAATAGCAACTATTGTTCGCATCTTGTCAGGACTATTGTTTCAAACCTGCAAAAATAATTAAAAGATAACCTACTGGAAACATTGAACATATAATACTCCAGGTTTTTTTTTTTTTAATTCAATCTTCACTCCAAACAAGGCAAGTGCCACTTTGAAGTAGGGGGCTACTATCGGGGACAATTTGCGGGGGCATTATGAAAGGGAGATGAGTAGAAAGATGTTTGTTCATATTACACTTGAACTTCTGCATATCAGTACAGTTGGGAAAGCAGTACTAGATGTGAAATCAGAACATCCGAATACTCTTTATCTTTTAAACCGCTTAGGGTCAACAAAGAGAAATAATTTGCCAGTGTCATTGCGTTAGTTCACTCAAGAATAATGGTAAATAATAAATGTGCTGGCAGTCCATGAGATGATGCTGTCATGATCACAGAACAGATACGTCATTACGACTACTACCAAAAAAAAAAAAATATATATATATATATATATATATATATATATATATATATATATATATATAGGTATATTTATATATATATATAAAAAAAGGAAGGAAAACGTCTACCTTAAACCACTAACCTAGTTCTAAAACAGATCCTTTGTTCGATAAAATGCATGCCCATTGGCTGATAGGAAGGGGCGCGGTGGATACTAGAAAGCTGACTGGCTAACTAGAAATCCTCAACATATATAAAAACAAGAAGCAACCACAGAATTCGCGCATAAGCCTGACGAATCCTATAGTGGATGAAATGTAGAATATTCAGTGTAGCTTAATCGCCATATATATTTTATAAATTACTATATATATATATATATATATATATATATATATATATATATATATATTCAGTGTAGCTTAATCGCCATATGTATTTTATAAATTACTAACTAGCTCTACCTACGTATTGAGCACTTTTGAAGTAAATACTTAAAGTTTACACATAAATTTATACTTTCGTATATTAATTTTATGTGAGTAAATTAAGTAGTTATACTTAGCTCCTGAAACAGTCGAGCACTCTTAAAAGAATTTATTTCACCACATTAAAAATAGATATGGAAAAGTTAATTTCGAAGCATCGCTAAAAAACATCCCCACACCTAGCAAGCATAGCTATATTATTAAATTAATTTTAAAAAAACAGATGAACTAATACGCCGAATGCGATGGCGAGCAAATTTCTTCCTTAAAAATGAAAACGTAAACAAAATAGAATCCTATGGTTTTAAAACCCTTAAAAATGCGAAAACAGTAGACCTTTTAATAAACTTTGAAAATGACCTTTTAAACGTAATTAAAAACTTAGAATTCCACAATCAACCTAACAATTTCCAACGGACACTACACAAAATCGTTAGAAACATAAACAACTCTAATAAAATCTTTGTAAAAGCAGATAAAACTAGAAACTTTTATAAAATAGATAAGCAAGAATATAACAAACTAATCACAGAAAACATTACAAAAAAACTACAAAAAACTAGACACAAACGAATGCGACTATTTAGATATAATAAATACTGAAAGTAAACAAATTACCGATAAATTAAAAATTAGCGATAAAGTTGGCAAATTGTAACCTAGAGGGGCATACATTCTGCTTAAAGACCACAAATAGGACTTTAATAATAATCCCAGCACCCGCCTGATAAACCCAACTAAACCAGAAATAGGTAGAATTAGCAAAACAATACTTTCTAGAGTAAACAAACAAATCAAACAAGACCTAGAATTAAACCAGTGGGCAAATACTACCGAAGCAATCACCTGGTTTAAAAATATAGAAAACAAAGATAAATGTACGTTTATACAGTTTGACATCATAGACGTTTATCCCTCGATATCCGAGGAACTTTTTAACATTGCTCTAGAATTTGCCGAGGCATACTCTGATATATCCTCGGAAGAAATCAACATCATTAAAAAATGTAGAAAATCAGTTCTAATAAATAACAATAACCAATGGATAAAAACTAAAATGAAAAATTCGTTTGATTTGGGGATGGGCACCAGGGATTCTGCAGAGGCATCAGATCTTGTGGGATTATTCATCCTATATACCCTCACAAGCATATTTGATACTACGGATATCGGCCTGTATAGAGATGACGGACTAGGTATAATAAAAAATTCCAAAAAAGTCAAGGGAGATAACTTGAAGAAAATCATACACAAGGAAATTAAAAAATTAGGCCTAAAAGCAGACGTATCAGCTAACATAAAAATAACAAACTTCTTGGACGTCACGTTAAATTTAGATAAAAACACATATGAACCATACTTAAAAGATAACGCTACTCCAATATACGTAAACCCTAAGTCCAATCACCCACCATCAATTATAAAACAGATTCCTAACTCGATCGTAAATAGACTCAGTAATATCTCAAGCAATGAAAATGCATTTACCAGGTCAACCAATATCTACGAAACAGCCCTAAAAAAATAGTGGATACAAAAATATCGATATCAAATATAAGCAACAAAACACCAATAACTATAATAAAATTAAAAATAGAAGAAAAAGAACCATAATTTGGTATACGGCCCCATACAATCAAATGTTAAAAACAAAACTTGGCAAGAAATTTCTAGATCTTATTGAAAAACACCTTCCCGCAACTAACCCCTTACACAAAATCTTCAATAAAAATACCTTAAAGTTATCCTACAGTTGTTGCGAAAATTTAGAGATGATGATTAAAGCACATAATAACAAAATATTAAATAAAAACAATGTAAACAACAACAAAATAAACAATAAAAAGTAGACACCATGACAAAAATAAAACTAACACTAGCAGAAATAATAATAATAATAATAATAATAATAATAATAATAATAATAATAATAATAAACCAACCCCGGACAAGAACAACCATACTATAAATAAAAATACTAATAACGAACAAGATAAATGCAACTGTAGACACCGCACACTTTGCCCAGTTCAAAATAAATGTCTAACTAAAAACGTAGTTTATCAGGTAACAATATTTGCGAAAGAAAACCCGAATAACAAGAAATATTACGTAAGCATGACTTCCTTAGATTTCAAAACCCGATACTATGACCACAAAATACATTCAACAATAAAAAAAAACACCGTATAATAACAACACTAGCGAATAAATACTGGGAACTCAAAGAAAGTGGACATTCGCCGGGAGTCGAATGGAAAATAATAAGACAAGCTATCACGTGTAGGGACCTAGACGACCCATGCAGATTATAAATAAATTAAATGAACATGAATATACATAAACGATCACACATATATGTATGGATATATATATGTATATATATGTGCATATATGTATGTACACATATATATATATTTATATATAAACTAACAATAAAAAAAACATTAACCTACTTTTAAAGCAGATCCTTTGTCCGATAAAATGCATGCCCATTGGCTGATAGGAAGGGGCGCGGTGGATACTAGAAAGCTGATTGGCTAACTAAAATCTCAATAGAAGAGGAGCATATAAAAACGATAAACAACCACAGAATTCGCGTATAAGCCTGAGGAGTCCTAGAGTGGATGAAACGCGGAATATTCAGTGTAGCTTAATCGCCATATATATTTTATAAATTACTATTGAATATTGAAATGCTCATATCTTTGGTTCTATGGGACGAGACTAGATGAAAATTTGCAGGCTTTTTGAAGATTATAAAACTATTTTATGGTGAAAATTTTATGACAATTTTAAGAACTTATATTTTCAAACTAATAAAATATCCTCAAATTTGGCTACATTTGTATATAGTGTCCTGCAGGCTAGTTTCAGTTTTGCTACTTCGGTTGTCTTTCCTGTGGCGTTGCCAGTCCACTAATATAATGCAAACTTTCATTTATGCAAATATTGTGGTTACATATGTGTAGACATGTTTCGACTACAGCCTTATTTTGGTTTAGTCTCGTCAGGCTAAGTTTTTAGGATGAAGACAAAAAAAAATGAATGATTTCGACGTGAAATTTTATTTTAAAAAAATAACTTACCGTCCAGGAGGATTGAAACATGCATTTTAGCTGCGTTGCTGTAACAGGACGAAATGTCAAAAACGGAAAAGTCGTGTTGTTTCTCATTGAAATCGACAATGTTGATTCTCAATGAGAAATCCAACTGCCAAGAAAGAATAAAAGGATTAAACCAGGTTTTATAAATTACAAAATGTTAAAATTCAATAACTTTAATTCAAACAGATAATATTTTTAAACGTTATCGATATTCGTATTATTTGGAATCTTCGGACTACTGTTCTGATCTTGGGTGTTATTTTCACAACGTTTCGATCGATGTAACCTTCGACCCTTCTTCAGGTGCATCTCGTAATTTCACAACGTTTCGGTCGATGTAACCTCGGACCTTCTTCAGGTGTATCTAGTCGAACAAGGTACACCTGAAGAAAGGTCGATCAAAGCATTGTGAAAATGACACTCCAGATGAGAACAGTAGTCTTAAGTTTCCAAATAATACGAATCAGCAGTCCTCATCTAAAAATTCTAGGTACGGACAATTTAATGGCTGATTCGGTAGGGGGCATGGTATTGAACGCCGGCTAATCATAATAATTTTTAAAATTTTCGATTACTTTTTTATTGTGTTTGAAAGATAAAAGTAAATTTCTCCAAGAAAAAAAGTGTGTGAAATAAAAAATACATGGAATAATTTTATCTCAAATCTAAAAAAAAAAAAAAAACTATATTTCACGTAAACATTCATAATGACAAACATCGTGTTTACATTTTTATGGCAAGAAAAATATGTTTTCTGGAATTATTTCCAAGTTAAGTATTAAGTTAAAGTCTTAAGATAATGAATTAATACAATAAATGTACTTAACTTTTGCAAAAAAAAAAAGTTATAATTATCCAAAAATGTGACATTGGTAGGAACGAGACTTGTTTATTGTATAAAAAAAACAAATCTGGCGGCAAAATTCAAATATCTATGGAAGGACAAATTAGACATAATTTATTTCTTTATTTAACATTATTCTGGCATACCGAGCGACTTTAATTTTTGAGTCGAAGATCTCCTCCCTTCATTTAAAAATGCATAAAAGTTAATTAAATTCATTAATTATACAACTGACAATTTATTCATTGAAAAAAAAGTTAGCACCATTATTTATTAATATTAATAGTCTCCCTGCTAGTGTACCTATAAAGTTGCATTTTCTCTTGCTCTTTTTCTTTGATATTAAAAACCTACTTTTTCTATTTAAAAATTATTAAAACAAACCTCTTAATTTATGCAGTCATGGATATGTGAGTGACATAATTTGCATATTCCTTTGGGAAATGCTCGTTCATTAATTAATTATCCATTTTTTATGGTTTCTTATGAGATGACTGGTTTCATTTACGCTTAATTCCTTTTTGCCTAGTTTCTACATTGTGCATAGTTGCATAGAATTTAGAAAGAAAACGTTCTAGCACATGTTTATATATATACGTGTGAATATACTTTATGTAAGATTTTAAATGTCTAGACCAAAATTTGTTTGAGTAATTTCGTAGAGACTGCAGAGTTAAATCTTTTTTAACTTTGACCCCAATTTTGATCCCTTAACATTTATTATTTTGGTCTCAAATCAAAATACAAAGTTTTACCCATGTCCAAGTTACCTACATCTAAAATTTCAAGTGTTTAGACCCAAAATTGGCGGAGGAATTTGGTAGAGTCTGCAAAAGTTAACTCTTTTAACTTTGACCTTTTCGCAGCCAAATTTTCGCTCCAAAACTGATTAAAATGCTTGCCGCATGTCTGAATACCCGTTATATATAAATTTCAAATGTTTAGACCCAAAATTGGCTGAGTAGATTGCTAGACACCTCAAAGGTAAAATCTTTTGAACTTTGACCCCTTGGCAGCTCAAATTCTCGACTAAAAAGCTTGCCCTATCTCTGAATAGCCTTTATGTAAAATTTCAAATGTTTTGACCAGAAATTGGCTGAGTAATTTGGTAGTGACCGCAGAGGTCAAATTTTTTTTTTAACTTTGACCTCAATTTTGACCCCTTAACATTTATTTTTTGGTGCTCAAATCAAATTAAAAAGTTTGATCCATGTCCAAGTAACCTACATTTAAAATTTCAAGTGTTTGGACCCAAAATTGTCCGAGGAGTTTGGTAGAGTTCTCAAAGGTCAAATCGTTGAACTTTGACCCCTTGACAGCAAAATTTCTGGCCGAAAACTGATTAAAAAGATTTTCTCAAATGTCAAATCTCGAGTCTCTAGACCGAAAATTGACAGAGTTATTTGATAGGGAAATGTACACACACACAGAGTAATTTTCATTTTTACAGATATATAGATTACTAGCATTTTAGCCCGGCGTTGCCCGGGTGTTTGGAGGTGTATACTGAGCAAAAAAACAACAATAAAACGGTCAATTGATTTTAACTTTGACCCCTATTATGACCCCTTAAAATTTATTGTTTTGGGCTCAAATCAAGCTATTAAGTTAGATCCATGTCCAAGGAACCTATATCTAAAATTTCAATTGTTTAGACCCAAAATTGTCGGAGGAGTTTAGTAGAGTTTTCAAAGGTCAAATCGTTGAACTTTGACCCCTTAAAGCCAAATTTCTGGCCGAAAACTGATCACATCGATTTTCCCAAATCTCAGTACTCTGTATATCAAATTTCGAGTCTGTAGACTAAAAATTGACAGAGTTATTGTGTAGGAAAATGTATACACACACACACACACACACACAGACACGTTCACTTTTATAGATATACTAGCATTTCTGCCCGGCATTGCCCGGGTGTTTGGATGTGTATGTTGAGCAAAAAAAAAAAGTGGTAGTAGGAAGGCAGGCTCAAAGTCGTACCGTGAAGGAGGAAAAGAACGGGGAAAAAATCTGACGTCTATGCAGTTACGACCACCGCCAGACCGGAAGTGACGTTTTTTAAAATAAAGCCTAGACAATCGAAAGGAGAGGATAACTTTCAAAAATATCGGCGAAAAAAGCGACTCCTCCTGTAGAAAAGTGCCTAATTGAAGGTGAAGATATTAATGTTTTTAGCCAAGTTTTCGATATTTGTCTTATGAAAGGTCGTCCTTTAAAACGATACTATACTTAGTTTAATCCGTCGCCTCTGGCGAAAGTTTTATGTAGACATGCAAACTTATATACATACATACATACATACATACATACATACATACATTTATATATTGGTAACTAAAAATTTTCGACCACAACTGTAAACTGGAAGAGACCGCAGAGGTCAATTTTTTAAAACTTTGACCCCTTAACATTTATTGTTTTGGGCTCAAATCAAGCTATTAAGTTAGATCCATGTCCAAGGAATATATATCTAAAATTTCAAGTGTCTAGACCCAAAATTGTCGGAGGAGTTTAGTAGAGTTTTCAAAGGTCAAATCGTTGAACTTTGACCCCTTAATCGCCAAATATCTTGCCAAAACTGATCATATCGATTTTTCCAAAACTCAGTACCCTGTATATCAAATTTCGAGTTTGTAGACTAAAAATTGACAGAGTTATTGCGTACACACACAGACACACACACACACACACACACACAGAGACAGACACTTTCACTTTTATAGATACATAGATAGATAGACTAACGGGGTTGAGGCGCCTAGCTAACCCGGGCGTAAAATACGTTTAAATATGATATTTTAATTTGTCCAGATTTCGCATATATTATTATAGAGTCGTGATTTCAAAAGTAATAAAAAAGTATTTGGATGCCATCAGCTAGAATCGAAACCGAAACTGTAGCATTCAAAACTGGTGACATTACCCCTGTACCAACGTAGAAATAAAATAAGATAAATGTACAAAATGTTTAACGATTTTTTTTCAATTGTGACCCTTAAAAACTATCTCAACCAGCTAAAGACCCATAAAAGAACGGCCCGTAAAAGTTCAATCATTTGAGGCCCCTAGCGCCGTTCTACGACTTAGTTTCGGAGGAGATAGAGTTTGAAAATATGGAGACAGACAGACAGAGGAATAGACCGACAGACAGACAGACGGACAAACAGACATATAGCCGTTTAGATATTAGATTTTCAGCTCTTTTTGATAATATAATAAAAATTACATTGAATTATTTTTACTTTATTTTTGTTATTGTTAGTTGAACATTTCGATGCTATTCTGTTGATCTAAATAAAACTTGATCCAAATCCTCTGCAAGCAATGGCGGTGATGTTGTTTCTTTAGAAACCCTCTACAGCATGTGGATGGAAATGTACTTACACTTTTATCCTGACTTGACACCAAAAGCATCACTGGAACCTGGGACGTTATATTATTTGCTTTATCAGGCATTATTTCATAGTCATCCTAGAAAATGAAAATTAATAACACTCTATAATAAAATAATTAATAACACTCTATAATAAAATAATTAATAACACTATATATATATGGTTGACAAGAAAGTTCTTGCGTTTTTTAACTTTTTGATACAAATGCACATATTTCAGAACAAAAGTTTATTAATCGAAATAAGCACCGTCAGAATCAATACATTTTGCCAATGCAAAAGAAGTGTATTTATGCCAGTAACGTAAACATCTTGCGTTCTGGTGGTGATGAAGTCGCTGAAGGTATTTTTGATAGCGCTTAGGTTTTGGAAGCATTTCTTATGCAGAAAGTTGTCAAGATGCTTGAAAATGTGATAGTCAGTAGATGATAGGTCTGGAGAGTATGGCGGATGGGGCAGAGTTTCATAGCCCAATTCGTTCAACTTTTGGAGGGTCGATTTAGAAGTCGAGTAGTCGAGTATTGTCGTGGAGTAAATTGCGCCTTTTCTGTTGACTAATGCTGGGTGTTGTTATCAAAGTTTCTGATACACTTCATCCATTTGTTGGCAGTACTTTTCTGCCGTACTGAGCTGAGCATCGCCAATTTTCATAAAGAACCCACTTTTTATCGTAAGCCACAATCCGATTGAGAAACGGGTCGTTCTTGTTGCATAAAAGAAGGTGTTTCTTTTTTGGTTGTTGTTCAATTTGTGAGGCACACATTCATTAAGTTTTTTGTCTTTCAAATCTTTCTTACGTGGTTGGAAATCATCATATACGTTACGTCTAATTCAGAAGTAAATTTTCTAACAGTTGTGCATGCATTGGCTTCAACTAAGACTCATCATTTTCAAGACTCGTCGCCACCACCACAAAATTTCTTAAACCACCATTGTGCTGTGCATTCAGTAGTCGTTCCTGGACCAAATGCTTTGTTGATAGCAAGCTGTTTCAGCAGCTTTGAGCCCTCGCTGGAATTGAAATCAGAAGATTGTGCGAATTTGCTTCCTTTCCATCTTGTATTATACGTTTTGAAAAGAAATGGTTGTTTTAAAACGACTGTAATTTAAATGATTCGATAGCGCTAAAAACGCTCCTTATAATATATAAAGTAAAGGTGTTATAACGAAAAGTTATTTGAAAATACATGATTTGAAGTCAAAATTAAAAATTCTGCAAGAACTTTCTTATTACCCTCATAGCATGGTTAGAAAAGCGATCCCAAGGAAACTGAAACTTCTAAAATCTAAAGATCTGACTTGCAACCACCCATAAAAAAAAAAGATTAGTAAACCCACATATTGATTCGTATTACACAAAGTTGTGTAGTGCCATGGCTGAGGAGGAAGAGCACTAACTAGACCTCGTCTGAAAAAGTGTAAAGTATGCTAAAACTTCAGGGGAGCTTATTGTTACTTAAATTTTTGAATAGGCCATAGGTTATTGTCAGTGAGAAGTCACTGGTAGTCGGCTGTTGCAATAATGTAAAATGATTTGCAATAGTTATCGAAAAAGATGAGAGTGCTGGAAATCTGGAGAAATTTGTTGTCACCACTTCAGCAATCATTGATAATTATTCGTATGAGAACTCTTAGTGATTATAAGAATAGAAAATAGTTTTCTTACACTTGCAAAATAGAACTCCAGGACAACAGGATAGGATTTGCCATTGGGCATCGGAAAGGAGTTTCTAGTTGAAGCAAAAACATCACAATCAATAGAACGAGTTTTTTTCTGAAAAAGATAAGTAAAATTAAATACATATGAGAAATTGAAATAACTTCATTTTTAAATTTCTGTAAAATAATACAACCTTCCTAACAGTTCCAAACAATCTTCCATACTTTGTATATAGGGATAGAGGAAAGAAATTCAACACAAGTTTTTTTTTTTAGTTGAAAGAAAAGGCATTTATTCCGGTCGTTTCCACACCAAGCCACCTGACATATATTTACCAAGATAGCAATAATATGGTCAATTAGTTGCTTAGTCTACAGTTATAAGCAGCTGTTATGTCTGTAATTCGTTCCACTGTATACAGTCGACTGAAAATCTTATTAAAAGTTCTGCATCTTATTTGAAAGTTTCTATCATTCGCCACGTGGGTGAAAAGCAACTCTCCCATTCAACACGTGCTTAAAAGTTTTTCTCTCCCACCATGTGCATTTTTTTAGTTCTGGGATAATTCAAAAGTAAATTTATTATAATTTGTTATTTATTGAATTGATAGCACAGATTTATCAAGAAATATTTACTTGCTCGAATCAGATTTTATTAAATCAGTATGTTATTAACATACATTGTAAAGTTCACAATTGTATAATATAGTTATATTAATTCATACTAGTACAAGCCTGGGTCGTTTCATGGATTTATTCATGCAATTGAACCAGATATCAAAATCATTTATTAAACTGTTTACTCAAGACCCATGAGGAATTTTCCCAAATTATTTTTGAATATTTGTTATTTTTGAAATAATAACCACATTATTAAATATTTTTGAATATTTGTTATTTTTTATAAATAATAACCACATTATTAATTATTTTCGAATATTTGTTATTTTTTAAAATAATAACCACATTATTAATTATTTTTGAATATTTGTTATTTTTTAAAATAATAACCACATTATTAATTATTTTCGAATATTTGTTATTTTTTTAAAATAATAACACAATTATTAATTATTTTTGAATATTTGTTATTTTTTTAAATAATAACCACATTATTAATTATATTCGAATATTTGTTATTTTTTAAAATAATAACCACATTATAAATTATTTTCGAATATTTGTTATTTTTTTAAATAATAACTACATTATTAATTATTTTCGATTATTTGTTATTTTTTTAAATAATAACCACATTATTAATTATTTTCGAATATTTGTTATTTTTGAAAATTATAACCACATTATTAATTATTTTCGATTATTTGTTATTTTTGAAAATTATAACCATATTATTAATTATTTTCGATTATTTGTTTTTTTTAAATTATAACCACATTATTAATTATTTTCGAATATTTGTTATTTTTTCAAATAATAATAACATTATTAACTATTTTCGAATATTTGTTATTTTTGAAAATAATAATCACATTATTAATTATTTTTGAATATTTGTTATTTTTTAAAATAATAACCACATTATTAATTATTTTCGAATATTTGTTATTTTTTTAAAATAATAACACAATTATTAATTATTTTTGAATATTTGTTATTTTTTTAAATAATAACCACATTATTAATTATATTCGAATATTTGTTATTTTTTAAAATAATAACCACATTATAAATTATTTTCGAATATTTGTTATTTTTTTAAATAATAACCACATTATTAATTATTTTCGATTATTTGTTATTTTTTTAAATAATAACCACATTATTAATTATTTTCGAATATTTGTTATTTTTTAAAATAATAACAACATTATTAATTATTTTCGAATATTTGTTATTTTTTAAAATAATAACACCATTATTAATTATTTTCGAATATTTGTTATTTTTTTTAAATAATAACAGCATTATTAATTATTTTTGCATATTTGTTATTTTTTAAAATAATAACCACATTATTAATTATTTTCGAATATTTGTTATTTTTTAAAATAATAACAACATTATACATTATTTTCGATTATTTGTTATTTTTTAAAATAATAACCGCATTATTAATTATTTTCGATTATTTGTTATCTTTTAAAATAATAACAACATTATTAATTATTTTTTAATATTTGTTATTTTTTTAAAATAATAACCATATTATTAATTATTTTTGAATATTTGTTATTTTTTAAAACAATAACAACATTATTAATTATGTTCGAATAATTGTTATTTTTGAAAATAATAACCACATTATTAATTATTTTCGAATATTTGTTTAAAATAATAACCACACTATTAATTATTTTGAATATTTGTTACTTTTGAACAGAATAACAACATTATTAATTAATTTCGAGTATTTGTTATTTTTTTTTAAATAATAACGACATTATTAATTATTTTCACATATTTGTTATTTTTTAAAATAATAACCACATTATTAATTATTTTTGAATATTTGTTATTTTTTAAAATAATAACCACATCATTAATTATTTTCGAATATTTGTTATTTTTTAAAATAATAACAACATTATTAATTATTTTCGAATATGTGTTATTTTTTAAAATAACAACTACATTATTAATTATTTTCGAATATTTGTTATTTTTTTAAATAATAACAACATTATTAACTATTTTTGAATATTTGTTATTTTTTAAAATAATAACAACATTATTAATTATTTTCGAATGTTTGTTATTTTTTAAATAATTACAACATTATTAATTATTTTTGAGTATGTGTTATTTTTTTAAATAAGAACCACATTATTAATTATTTTTGAATATTTGTTATTTTTTTAAATAATAACATTATTAACTATTTTTGAATATTTGTTATTTTTTAAAATAATAACCACATTATTAATTATTTTCGAATATTTGTTATTTTTGAAAATTATAACCACATTATTAATTATTTTCGATTATTTGTTATTTTTTAAAAATAATAACCATATTATTAATTATTTTCGATTATTTGTTTTTTTTAAATTATAACCACATTATTAATTATTTTCGAATATTTGTTATTTTTTCAAATAATAATAACATTATTAACTATTTTCGAATATTTGTTATTTTTTAAAATAATAACCACATTATTAATTATTTTTGATTATTTATATTTTTTTAAATAATAACTACATTATTAATTATTTTTGAATATTTGTTATTTTTGAAAACAATAACTATATTATTAATTATTTTCGAATATTTGTAATTTTTGAAAATTGTAACCACATTATTAATTATTTTCGAATATGTGTTATTTTTTTAAATAATAACAACATTATTAACTATTTTTGAATATTTGTTATTTTTTAAAATAATAACCACATTATAAATTATTTTTGGATATGTGTTATTTTTTAAAATAATAACCACATTATTAATTATTTTCGAATATTTGTTATTTTTTAAAATAATAACCACATTATTAATTATTTTTGAATATTTGTTATTTTTTTAAATAATAACCACATTATTAATTATTTTCGAATATTTGTTATTTATTTAAATAATAACGACATTATTAATTATTTTTGAATATTTGTTATTTTTTTTAAATAATAACCACATTATTAATTATTTTCGAATTTGTGTTATTTTTTTAAATAATAACCACATTATTAATTATTTTCAAATATTTGTTATTTTCGAAAATAATAACCACATTATTAATTATTTTTGAATATTTGTTATTTTTTTTAAATAATAACAACATTATTAATTATTTTCGAATATTTGTTATTTTTTAAAATAATAACCACATTATTAATTATTTTCGAATATTTGTTATTTTTTTAAATAATAACCACATTATTAATTATTTTTGAATATTTGTTATTTTTTAAAATAATAACCATATTATTAATTATTTTCGAATATTTGTTATTTTTGAAAATAATAACCACATTATTAATTATTTTCGAATATTTGTTATTTTTTGAAATAATAACCACATTATTAATTATTTTCGAATATTTGTTATTTTTGAAATAATAACCATTTTATAATTATTTTGTCTTTACATTATTCAGCATTGTATATTGAATTCGGATTATTATAATTTTCTTTTTGTTAATTTGAAAAGAAATAAAAAAAATTTAATTTTCTTTCTTAGATAAACTCTTAATAACGTTTTAGTTGGATTCTTAATTATTCAGTAGTTTTTTCCATCCCAATATTCTAAAACCACAAAACAAAAGAGCGCAGAAAACCTATAAGCTTTATAAAAACCGAGCAGACCGACAGACAGATTCACTGACAAACTTAGGGCAGATATAAACACCAGTAAATCAAACAAACAGACGCATTTCATCAAAAGATAGTAAAACAAGACCCCCTCCCCCCCAGTGGGCAGAAACACCAGTATATAAAACCAACATACGCATTTCAAAAAGTAATAAAACCGATTCCCCCAGTGGCTGAAACACGATAAAAAAGCAAACAGACGGGCAGACTGACAGACGCAATAATAACATAGATATCAATATGCTAATTTATATACTGTTAAAGTGTTTATATGTGAAAACCATTTTTAAAACGCTGTTTTTTTTTACAAAGGAGTCACCACTTATCAGGGCCCAGAGGCCACTCGAGGATAAAGGTTAGTGTGTATACTTAAGTAATGGAAATTTTGTAAATTGGATTACTTGAGGGGGGGGTCATCAAGAACTTGTTTACGTTGGACTTGAAGACAATCAGATTGTAGTCAGCTGGAAAATGGGCAAATGGAAGAGAGTTCCACAGACACGCAGATCCAAGAAAGAAGCCCTGTTCATGGAATCTACGTTCAGGTTTAGACACGGATACAAATGTAGGAAATTATTGATAGTGGTTTTGGCTAGACGTATGTTTTTCATGAAAGTTTGACCAAGGGGGGCTCATAGATTGAAGCTCAGACGAGCACTTGCCATGAAAATAACGATAAAGCAGAGACAGGCTCGCAACATCTCTTCTGTGGAAAAGTGATTGCAGAGAAGAGAAAAGGGTATTCCCCACTAAGCTACAAAGTCTATTTTGAACTCTGTCAAGACAAGATAAACTGCTTCTAGTAGCTCCTGCCCAGATGTGGCAACAGTACTCCATCATTGTCCGTACCTGGCTTTTATACAGGTAGAGAATTGCATCAGGAGTGAGATATCTACCGGAGCGGTAGAAGGATCCAACCATTTTTCCAGCGGCCTTGGCAGCGAATTCGATGTATGTGTTCCATCTCAGATAAGGAGTGAAGGTCAAGCCCAGAAGCTTGTCAAAACATGCAGCCTCCCTAAGATGAGAGCTATTCATTTCAATTGATGCCAGATGAGGATCAGAGCGGTGATGATGTAAAGATAGGAGCTTGGTTTTAGATGCATTAAAAGTAATCAGCCACCACTTTCACCATTGTACCACGTGATCAAGATCAGAGGAGAGAGAGTCAGAGAGAACTTTGTCAATTACGGCCTTTGATGTGTTGCCATAGATGATAACGTTGTCAGCATAAATGTCAACGATTGATCTTAGAATGTTATTTGGAAGATCATTGATGTAGATCAGGAAGAGAATTGAACCTAGGATGGACCACTAAGGCACATCGTTGACTGTTTTTTAATTCATTATTTTTTCAGTTATACTATTATAGACTGTTGATATTTCTTCATATTTTATCCAGGTAAAGATGTCTGCTACAAAAAAAAAAACGGAAAATTGATGATGAGAGAAGAATTGTTAATAATGACAGGAGCAAAAAATACTTTGTTGTTCAGAACAACTAGGATGTCGTGTGTGTCATCTGCCAAAGATTGGTAGCAGTTATGAAAGAATACAACAATTTTTTTTTACATAGGCATCACCAGTTATCAAGGCCAAGAGACCACTCGAGGATAAGGGTTAAAGAGTGTACAGTAGTCAATTGGACAATATAGTAATTGTCAGCAATGGAAATTCAGTAAATTTGTTAACTTAAGGGGAACGGCTTATCAAGAACTTGTTTATATTGGACTTGAAGACAACCATATGGTAGTCAGCTGGGAAGCAGGAAAACGGAAGACAGTTCCACAGGCGTGCAGTTCTAAGAAAGAAGCTTTGTTCGTGGAATCTACGTTTAGGTTTAGGCACAGATAAAGAGTGGGGGAAATTATTGATAGTGTTTTCAGCTAGACGAGTGTTTCTTGTGAAAGTTTGGTGAGGGGGTACCATAGATTAAAGCACTTGCTATGAAAATAACAATAAAGCAAAGACAAACTCGCTACATCTCTTCTGAGAGGAAGAGGCTGCAGGGAAGAGAAAAGGACATCCCCTACGAGGCTACGAAGTCTATTTTGAACTCTATCAAGGCAAGATAAGTCCTTTCTAGCAGATCCTGCCCAGATGTGGCAACAGTACACATTAAACGACATTCCACGTATGATGCATGAGTAGGAAAGGCTCGACTACACAAACTTAAACAGCTGAGTAATTCAATTAAAAAGCAACAAGCTACTTTTACTGTCTATAAAAGCGACTTTGAACTTGTTATGAAACTAAGCTTCAAACTTTGTGAATCAATTACCGAAAAGGGAAAAAGGTTTTCTGAAGGAGAATTTGATTAAACGTTGTTTAGACACATTTACTGATTTTGTGTGTCCTGAAACAAAAAATATTCGTGCAGCAAACAAGTTTTTCCCACTTTATCACGTAGAATCAATCAGCTTGTTGATAACATTGCTGAAACTTTAACAGAGCGAATAAAAAGTGTCACACATAGGTTGGCACTCAAAGAAAGTACAGCTATCAGTGACACAGCACAGTTGGTTGTGTTTGTTCGGGAAGTTACTGAGAATTTTGAATTTATTGAAGAATTTTTGGACGTGACCAGTATGTCTTCAACAATCATGGGGCCATGATATAAGAAAACAAGTTTTGAAGTTAATGGAGAAGTTTGAACTGGACCCTTCCAAACTGCGTTGCTTGACAACTGATGGGGCACCCTCAATGGCAGGAAAAATCAATGGATTCACCAGAAAGTTTTTGGACTTTATTGAAGCAGAAAATGTGGTTGTGGTGAATCACTGAATTATAAAACTTGTTCATAAAAGATATTGGATTTTATTGATGTTATGAAATATGTGGTGCCGTGTGTAAATTTTTTCATGCTAGAGAACTGAACCATCGACAATTTCAATGATTTTTAGAAGAACCGGATTCTGATTACCCAGATATTTTGTATTTCATTGCAGTTTGTTGGCTCAGTAGAGTTGCTACTTTGAAAAGGTTTTAGAATTTAAGGAAAGAAATTGAATTTATGGTAAATAAGCAACAGGATGTTACGTACTTCAGCAATGAGGTTAAATGAACTTTCTTTTCTATCTGATATCACACAACATCTTGTAGAATTAAATGTAAAACTACGAGGTAAACAGCAGTTGGTGAACAAGACGTATGAACAAATTTCTTCATTCAAAAAGAAACTAAAACTTTTTAAAACAACACTCGTCCATTTTCTTACTTTCGCTCTCAGAAAAGCAGAAATATTTTCCAATTATGTTGATTTACAAACTGATTTGAAGATTTCAGGAAATGTGAGAAAAATTTCAAGCTGTTTTCTCAAACCTTTGATGTTGCATCAGAAGAAAGTCAAATGGAGCTGATAAACTTACAGTCTGACACGGACTTGATAAGAGCATATGATACCAAAGACTTGATAACATTTTATAAAAACTGTGCGTGGAAAGCATCCAAATTTAGAGGAACATCTCAGGAAAATTATTTCACCTTTTAGAAGCACATATTGTTGTGAAATTAGCTTCACAAAAAAATCACTAACGAAGTCAGCTCACGGATGGAAATTTACCAAGTCAAATTAGAGTGACCACAATATCTGTGAGAACAGACATTGACAAATTATGTGCAAATGCAAAATACCAAATTTCACATGAAAAAAGTAATAAAATGTTTGAATATCATGTTTTTATTTCTAAATGTATTCATAATATTACTGAACGTACTTAGTTACTTAATTATAGTTATCATGAGTCTACATAAGAGTTCATTTTTTACGGTAACTGACCTGCATTGTTGTTACAAAGTTCAAATGTGGCCCAACGTTAGAAAATATTACACACCCATTACCTTTAGCCATTAGTGATTAATAGAGCTATGACAACAGCATATTCTTTTCATTGTTTTGACTCTTGAGTATATATCCGACACAGTTAGACACAGTTAATCAACCGAAAACCATATCACTCTATATAAAAGCATAGAAGCTATCAACGGATACATACTCGAGAGTTAAAACAATAAAAAGAATATGCTGTTGTCCTAACGCTAGTGATTAAGCAAGATTCGATCATAAGAACTCTTACGCTTAAGTTTTATATTTTACATAGTTTCTACAATTGAAAGCATATAATGGATTTTGATCAAAATTACAATAATGATTCTAACACAGACATAAGATTTGATATCTTGATTTTAATCTTCATAACATAAGCATAAAAGTGGTGCAAAACTGTTCCAGGAATTAATTTTGTTTCATTTTACTTCAGTCAAATTTCTCAGAAATCAAGTGTTAGCCCCCTCCCCTTCCTGAGGGCTAACACTTGATTTCTATATAAGATATATTCGAATAATCCATTAAAGTTCTTCACATTTTAAACACAGAGTTTGTAAAGAAGTTTAGAACATAATTTTCCTCTTCCCAATTGACCATTTAAATATGTTATAGTATATCTTGTGGTCTCTTATAGGATTCTAGGACAAGAATTCATCTTGTCTAGTGGAATATCCAGATTTGTGCTGTTACTTGAGGTAACATCACTTGGAGAAGTTGTACTATTCCCCATAAAAGTCAATGTGGGTTATTGACACTAAGGAGATCTTATTTGAGCCACGAATGTGATTTTTAATATTAAGTCAGAGTTTACTTCTAGGGAAAAGTATCCTCATGCTAGCTTGTCCTGACAAACTCCTGTATGGAGAGACTTTAGACACTCGAGGATTGTGTCTAGTAGCCATTCAAGTTCTTTCCCATCCTGTTATGGGTATTCTTGTTCCACGAAGAGCTTTTCTCTTGATTTCAACTTAATCATGAACCTTTTCGACACATAAGGTTTAAGGGGTTTTTTTACTTAGGAAATATACTGGTAAAAAAAACTATACAATTCTTTTAAACACATGCTTTTCTAAAAATAAAAAATATTAGATCACGCTTAAACAAGTATTTATTTTTATGTATTACATCGGTTCTTCGATAGTAGCAACAATCTATTATATTATAAAACGCAAATCGTCTTGTTTCAGTGTTGATACCGTCCATCCGGTTTTCATACGTAATAAAATAAAAACAAAGCCATGAAAGTTTTTTTAATTGAGAATTTTTCCCATTTAAAATATGCAAATAAAAACAAAGCCATGAAAGTTTTTTTTAATTGAGAATTTTTCCCATTTAAAATATGCAAATAAAAACAAAGTCATGAAAGTTTTTTTTAATTGAGAATTTTTCCCCTTAAAATATGCAAATAAAAACAAAGCCATGAAAGTTTTTTTAATTAAGAATTTTTCCCATTTAAAATATGCAAATAAAAACAAAGCCATGAAAGTTTTTTTTAATTGAGAATTTTTCACATTTAAAACATGCAAATAAAAACAAAGCCATGAAAGTTTTTTTTAATTAAGAATTTTTCACATTTAAAATATGCAAATAAAAACAAAGCCATGAAAGTATTTTTTTTAATTAAGAATTTTTCACATTTAAAATATGCAAATAAAAACAAATCTATAATTCCCTCTTGCCTTTTATTTTTTATATCGGCATTTTACGAATTTTATTTTTAATTTTCATTGCAAGTTGGAATCGTTTTCAAACAAAAGTAAAACAAACATGTTTACGGATTAAATAATTTGGAAGATATATTCTGCAATTGACAGTTTAAAGACGTTAAAATTACTCAGATGAGCTTGCCCAGTTCTTGAAACTGTGTTAAAAGAAACTATTTAACTATCAACACATAATAACATCTAACTTACTTTTTATAAATCGAACAAAAAATCATACAATAAGTAACTGTTACCAAAGGCAATAAAAGTGACATCTCATAGTTAACTGGTTGGTAAAAAAAAACGAAGACATTAAAACCATTTAACTGGTAAATCCTATTTCTCACTAATTGTAACCACAAGAAATTACTTTCCTTAAGTATTTGCTTTAGTTTTTTACGATTTAAACTAGTTGTAAGTCTTTTATATTGTATTAGGTTCAGTAATTGGCAATTTAAATTATTTTAAAGTGTATTGGTTGCGTTAGATTCAGTAATTGGCAGTTTAAAGACGCTAAAATTACTTGCAAATGTTTATTAATACTTTGAAGATTATGCAAACAATAGACTTTTTAGTCTGTTAAAAACTGGCAAAAGTTATAACCGGTGACTAATGATGAGTGATTTATGCAATACTGGATTTCGTTAAGAGTCACACTTCTTTGTTTATAAAGTCATTCGAATGGCTTTATAAACATCCGAACCTAAACATTTGTCTGACATCAGACAAATTTTTAGGTTCGGATGACCAACACTGTATATAATGCAATTTTTTTTTTTAATAAAGCAAATGTAAAAATAGAAATTTGGGTAAATTTTTACTTGGTTTCCACCTTAACATTTTCCTTTAAAATGATGACTTTTTAAAGTTTCCAGGTATGCTGAAAACGAATATCGTATTGAAATTTTCCACAACTAAGTAGTTTTCAAAATATTAAGAAATGCAATTCCTTATATTAAAAGTTGTTTCCATTGTTGTACGTGCAAGCGCGCATATTTTTGGCATAATTAATATACTCACTATTCTATAGCTAGCTATAACATATACTGACCCAACGGGTCACGAGAAGTCTAGAATTTTATAAAAGACAAATGCAGATGAAAATATCACGCACCTTTCCAATGTAGACATAGTTAGAGTCCAGGTAAAAGTACTGCAGCGGATTCTTGAGCATGATTTCATAAGATTTGTCTTTCTTCCAACTCGTTGCATTCTGCTCGGTTCCAAACGATGAGTTGCTGAGAGTCGAGGTGGAACAATTTCCCAGGTACAAATTCTTCTTATAAAGAACGCCTGCAATAAACAGAATTAAAAACATTCACAACGTCTTTATTTTGTACTATGTAAATTATTCAAACTATTTCTTATTAGTGTTGGGACGATTACTCGGAATCGGAATGGGGAATCAGAAAAATCAGAATTTTGGGGGGTATCGGAATCGGTCTAAGAGTCGGAAAAATTAGTTTCTATTTTCCGATGTCAAAAACAATTCCTTTAATTATCATTTTTTTAAAATTTGATTTTGTTTAAAACAAAATCCTCCACTGCTGGTAGTAATGATAAAATAATAGATATTTATTGATTTTAAAATACTTGTAAAACGAAAATCGATAGCCCCCCCTCCTCCAAGTGTGTTTTTGCACATTTAACATGCATTTTTACGGTAATCGGGAAAATAACAACTCTATAGTTAAATATATAGATATTTATAAAAAATAGGAATCGGAATCGGTAATTGTATCAGAATCAAAAAAAATATTGGAATCGTCCCATCACTAATTCTTATATTCACAACGTTTCGACGCCTCTGACCTTTTTCAGGTGCATTTTTTTTTCAAGTAAAGGACCTAATAGTCACGTTTGAAGATGTTTATGTCAAACTTGGGAACCTATATGGAATTTTCAAGTAAATGTTATATTTAATCAACGAAAGTAGATAGTTCTCATTCTGTCAGCTACTAGATAGAAATCTCTCCAGACAAGACAGGAAGCCATTTGATATACCCATTTCACTCCATTTATATTATTATTAGTAAACCTTCAAACCTATAAGTCGCATCTTCAGCTTAATATGGACTGCGAACCCACGTGACTTATTTTTCAACATTCCTTCTGATCCAGGGCAAGTTGGTTGATGGACGCCCAACTGTTGAGAGATGTTCAAACTAAAACATTTTCTCTCCATCTTCTTCTTGGTTTTCCTCTACTTCTTTTGCCTTCTAACATATCTTCAAAACATAACTTTGACAGGCCAAATGGTTGATCGTTTGACATGGCCAAAAAGTCAAAGGGTTTTACTTTTGATTTTATCAAATAGAGGGGGTAGGGAAGTAATTTGGCGGAGGGTGGATATTTTGTTATATTCGATAATGTTTAGTTTTAAAATATGCGAACAAAGAAATGATTTGCAGCGATTCTAAATGGTACTTATTCTTTTATCGTAAATTGAACTCATTAATAAGAAAAAATGAAAATAAAATGGTGAGGTATACTCGGGCTTGAACAGGGGCTCATTTGATCTGTAGTTGAATCCTTTACCACTGAGCTATATCTCCAGATTATAATAAATCTGTTTTGTTTTTTTTATATAAGTAGAAATGATTTGCTGAGATTTTATTATCTCCCTTGGCCGGTGTAACATAAAATATTCTGCTGTAAAAATTATTCGTTTTTATCTATAAGAGAGAAAAGCTATTTTTAGGATTGGATTTTTTCGAGTGTCGATATGTATAGGATGAATTTCTGTACAAAACATATCTGTCATGCATATAAATTAGCTTTGTGTGAAATTTGCAAAAGATAGGCTCTGCCGTTTCGGAACCTATGAGGGAGGGGCTCTTATACACACGCACACACACACACACGCACACACACACAGTGACTTTTAGATAGATAGATAGCTAGGTATTATGAAAACAATAATTTTGAAAATGTCATTTTCGTTTACGACTTAAAAGCTTTAAATATTATTTGAAACAATTATTTTTTCTACTAAAGCAAATGCAGGTTTACAATAAAAATTTTTACTGATTTCATTTGTCTGAAACTGAATAATCTGTTTACATGTCAAAATTAAAAGTGCATGTAATAGACAACGCTTGTATATTATAGTTTACCGGAAGTTGTATATTATAGTTTACCGGAAGTTGTATATTATAGTTTACCGGGAGTTGTATATTATAGTTTACCGGAAGTTCTTCCAACATAGGCTTTGCTTGACTAACTGATAATAATAAATAGTAAAAAATAAAGGCGAAATGATTTGTGGAAATGATTAGATTACAAATACGTTTCTACATCACGAAGTCTCAAATGGGAGAGAGATTCAACAGAATTCTCCATAAATAATATTGTTTTGTAAAATAATTGTTGAATTAAATTTATAGAATTTAAGATCTAATTACTTATTTTGTACAGGCATTTAAAATTGTCCAAGACTATTAAAAATTCAATATGTTATTGCTATACATCTTATGAGATGACTGACTAATTTTTATGATTTCAGATTCAAATGAACAGCAGATATTGGAATATACTCTATTAAAGCCAGATTGTCACAGCTGATGAATTTCCAAAATGCAATCTGGACGTGAGGAGACTTTAGAAGAACAATATGCAATAAAATTCTGTTTTAGACTTAAAAAAAAAAAATGCCACAGAAACATATGAAATGCTTCAGACTGTTTTTTGAGTGGCATAAGAGATTAAAGGAAGTCAGGGAGTCTGTGAGGGATGATGAGATGGATGGGAGGAACATGGAAGTCAGAACACCAGAGTTGATTGATCAAATAAAGAATTTCATGGGTAAGGACTATCGTGTGTATATAGAGACGATAACTGTACACACAATTATTCGTGAAGAACTGATGATGTGGAAAATTTGCGCAAAGTTTGTCCCAATGCATCCTTATTTGACCAAGACAGGCATCAACAAACCCTCCTTATGGTCCAGACCTTGCTCCCTGTGACTTTTGGTTATTCCCTAAGCTCAAGGAAAACCTTAGAGGCAGCTGTTATGAAACAATTTAGATGAAAGAGGCTGTGATGAGGATCATTGACACGCTCACAAAAGAGGAATTCCATGAGGCTTTCCAGAAGTTGTTGGAACGGTACAACAAGTGCATTGCAGCCAGAGGAGATTACTTTAAAGGGGACTACAGTTTCATGTGTGTACTATTAATAAATGTGTTCATATTGGAAACTTATTGAAGGCACCGCATACGTTATTGATGTGGGTTCAAGTTTGGGATCACGGAAAGAAAATATGGAACACATATTAGGTGTAAGAAAGCTATATTAACCGAAAATGTAACAAGAATAGGATAAAGGGTAAGTGGAGCTTACTATCTGGTGATGTCCAATATGGGTAGTCATACGTGCTGTGCACTATTAGTACTCCTGTTGATTCTATGGTAATACCATACTGCCTATTGAGAGTGTTATCTCACATTATAATATAATGCTGGAAGAGTTCATGATGCAGGTAAGTTTCGGTCTCACAACAATTATTGAAAAAAGGGAAGCGAAAAAAGAATGTATGTGAATAGTCCTATAAAATAATATATGAAATCTGATTTGAACCTGTGTTGTAATCGTGAATTTCTGACAGAGCAGCCGACATTGTGTTCTCTATTCCTCCAGGTCGGTAATCGATTCTCAGAAATCTGTCATTTTCGTCATACCATATCTAAAAAGTGAGATGTTTTCATCACGTTAATAACCATACAAACACAGTTAAGATATATACAAAAACACATAAACTAAAAGACTTCACTTCATTTAAATTCCAAGATTCATAAATATCAACACTATTCATTTTTGTTGTTATTTTTTAGCAATAAATTTATTGGCATGATTTATCTTCCTTTACCTTGCTCACATTAAGGAAAGTGTACAAATATATGTACCTATTTACTATGCCTCCCCACGAGACAGAGTTAGACACCAGGGTCGTTTTTTAACGTGGAGAAAAGGTACAAAAATAAAAAAAATTGTCTCAATCGTGAAGGACTGATCCTCCACCGAAAGAGAACAAGAAATGGTGTGCAGCATCTGAAGAACAGATACTACACTTTGATCTTGACCAAGATGTATGCATACAAACAAATATAAATATATGCATACGCACATTCGTAGTTTATTTATGTATGTTGATAGATAAATTAGTTCTACACAGACTCGTGTTTTGCTGGATATGTGGATTATCAGTGCAGCTGACTATGCCAGAATTCGAACCCATAATCGCAGAGGCTGTAGTCAGGTGTCATTATGCCAAAAATGCTCTGACTAAAGTTATGTGCGAATCTATCACTTATGAAATTAGGTTGGAATATTTTGTTTTCGTTCATTTATATTACCCATGTAGAGTGGAACCATAAAATTGTCGCCCTAGAAAAGACGACATTATTTCATTTCCGTTTGATGAAAACCGGTTTTCTTTTTTGTTGCAGACCATCTACTACTTGGCCAGTTGTGGACAAATCCTAAGAGCGACAAGAGCCCTCTATCATATCTAAAAGTGACACAATGTTCAACGAGTGAGATCAGAAATGCGCCGCTGTACAACTAATGCTTTTTACCGATTCAAGTTATGACAACAGGACCGTTGCCAGCACCATCAAAATGCAAATCTGGACGGTTCAAAGCTTGAGGGCACAGTTCGTTTCCAGCCATGGTTATGGTCTTTAGTATGGTTTCAAGTGAGAGCCACATCATGCAACCTCACATTTTCGAAGTCTACTTGAAAGTCAACACCAAAGTGTACCTGAATGTGCTGAAGAGCGTGGTGATTCCTTGGTGCAATTAATATATAGTACCTTCAAGGTTATGAGGGTTTATCAAAATGAAAAGCTTTTTTGTGAACAAGAGCGGAAGACCGCTTAAATTATAAAAAATAAAATATTGAGTATTTTTTTTACTCTCTCTCTCTCTCTCTCTCTCTCTCTCTCTCAAAGAGAGAGAGAGAGAGGGAGAGAAATAAAATAAACTTCGAATAAACTAAAACTAAAATGTTGTCTGAAACAAATCCCGAAATATTTACTTACATCCGAAACCTTAACATAATCATCATAGACCGCTTCTTGTCTGTACGAAAAATACATGGGCAACTTGGGAATCTTTTTATTTCCTTTTCGTTTTTTACAAATCACTCCGGATGGAATCTGCGGGGGAAAAAAAAGAAGCAAAACTGATAAGAATCATAAAGAAAAAACGATTTAAATTCGGTATAAAAATTAATTTTGCACATATTAATTCAATTATGAACACACAAATAAACAGACAGTGATACGACTTAATTGTAATTAAATTTGAGTGAGCGAGAGAAATAGTAGATGATAAACACATATATATGTTTAAAATGAAAGCTTGTAGAATAAGAAGACAATAATCTTATTCTAACATGAGAGAGAGAGAGAGAGAGAGAGACAGAGAGAGAGAGAGAGATATGCCGGTTCAACCTTTTATAAACTCGAAAGAAAGAAGATTAAGTTCAATTTTTATTAAAAGAAATAAAAGGCTGTTGCTTTTGTTTCCCAAAGCACGGTTAAAAAAATTAGTCTAATTAAAAATTTAAAACAAATAAGTCCAACATAAACCAGTTTTAGATGAGCCGTCCCCATCAAGTAATCCAATTTAACAAATTTCCAACACTAACGATTACTACGATATTTTCCCCATTGTCTACTGTACACTCATTAACCCTTATCCTTGAGTGACCCCAGGGCCTTGATAAGTGGTGACTCCTTTGTAAAAAAAAAGGCCAATGAATGAGACATAGAAGTATGAAAAGTAATGCTAATGGAAAAGCAAAAATGGAACAGTCCATTTTTCTAGGAGGACTAGGGTGTAACTATGTCTTGACATTTATAGAATGTGTGAGAACAAACCAAGAAAATTCTAAGAAACTCACTTACAGACACCCTTATTTTGCAAAGTTAGGATCAGTAGCAACGAGTGTCAGACACAGATGAGAATAGAAGAGGATGTAGAGATGGGGAGATGGAGAAACCCCGAGTTATTAGCTTAAAAATTCATAGCACCATCACCACCAGACGTGATAGTAGACGCTAAAACATCTGGAGTGCAACATAAAAGTTGTTCATATTGTGCATAGATTGCAGTGTGTGTTTTGCTAACTTCTCAAAAGATTGGAGCAACAGTTTGCATGCTCATTTGAATAAGTAACGATGCCATGCTACGTCCATGCGAAAAAATCTGAAAGTCTCCGAGCCTGAGGTTCTGGATATAACCTTAAACTATATCCGATGGTGAGGCCCCAGCTTGCAGGCTTTGGTGAGTGTGGAGGCATCCTTTAATTGCCATTGCTCCCAGGTCCACTCTAACCTGGACTGGTAGTATCTGTTAGGGTCCCAATTATGGGTTAAATAGAAACCGACTTAAAAAACAGATATACTCTATTAAAAAATTGTTCTTCAAAATCACTGGATTCAGCATTAAATAACCTGAAAAGGGTTGATATGCCATAAAACAAAAACAACCAACCAACAACCTCCAAGCCTGAACCACAACCGGTGCCATCACTGTATTGCAAAAGGCAATAATCGTTGCAGTTTTGAAAATTCAATATATAATAGATATTCTATAATATAAATCTCACCTGTCTGTTTAAATGTATGTATGTATGTATGTATGTATGTATGTCTAAAACTTTCGACAGAGGCGACGGATTTTCACAAGATCGGTATCGTTTTAAAGCAGGCCCTTCGAACAACAAATATCGAAAAATTGACTAAAAACATTAATTCCTTCACCCTCAACTGGGCACTTTTCCACAAGGAGAGGGTCGCTTTTTTCGACGATATTTTCAAAGTCATCCTCTTTTTTCGATTGTCTAGCCCTAATTTAAACCTTCGCCACTTCCGGTTTGGCGATGTATGCAACAGCAAAGACATCACTTTTTTTTTTACATTCTTTTCCTCCTTTGCGATATGGGTTTGAGCCTGCCTACTACCACTTTTTTTTTTTTGCTCAACACTCACCTCTAAAGACCCGGGCAACGTTGGGCACCCAGGTTAGTTTAGTATAAACGACACTTGATGTGGCGGTTGACTGACTAAGAAACTAGTATGAAGTTAAAAAAATAAACAAACCTGATAAAATTGAATCCTAATAGTTTTGATGAAATATTGAAACATTTCCCAATCATCTCAATAGCAGATTTACAAGTGAATTTGAAGTTTTATCTAACTTTTCGCAGACAATGAGTCACTCTCCACAGCCAACACTGGCATAATGGATATTGATACAGAATATGAGATCAGGAAAACAGGTTCATATCTCATTGGTTGTCTCAACCATTTGGAGTTACTTCATACCAAGATTCAGATCAGCAAAATTTAGGCCATTTTTTTAGCATGTTGTTCTAAGGTAGTGTCCAGTGCAGTTCTAGGAGGTCCATCTGAATCTGGCTTCACTTTCTTGTGCTTCGAGAAAGATGTTAGTCTATTGCTAATCGCCTGAGGACTGCTCAGGCAATTTTGTTTGGCCAATGTTTTTTTTCTGTAGGGTGCTGATTTTAAATTCAACTTTCTCAGCTTTGCATCACAACAGTGAAAGGAAGATAAATAAAACCCACATCTACTAAGTGCTACATATATCGATTTGTGTTATTACGAATGCTAAGGAGGGGTGCGGGCGAACTGTGTCCAGGCAAGTAGGAAAATTAACAATGGAAATTCCAGCCGATCAAAAGAATGATCGGTCTCAGGAAAACGTGACCTAAGCTAAATCCAGCCAAATGAAAATAAACAATGAGAATCCCTGGATTTGTAGCAACCTGTATCCATGACATATATGTAACACAAGGGTTACACATAACTAATTGAAGTTGTTTAATAAAATTATTGCAGAATATTCTTGTTACTACAAAGCAGAATATATATATGAAAACACTTCATATATATATATATATATATATATATATATATATATATATATTGCTTACAGCACCCAAGTCAGAACTAGAGTGGCAGATCAATCTGATGGAGGGGGTTGTCATAAAAATTAGGTTTATGGTCCTTGAGGGTGAATCTAGGGGTACCCGGAGAAATTATTTCAGTGAAGTTATGAATGTTCATAAAATCAGTAAATGTTTAGCCTCAGAGTTAATAGAATCTAAAGTATTACGAGGGACTATCTTATAAGATTTATTAAGCTCTTTATACAAAATATATATATATATATCAAAACATTTTTTCTATCATTCCTTTGGATTGTACACTAAAATATTCATTTGTGGAATTTTCTGAAATTTTTTAGAGTTAGAAAAATGTGGAATTGTTTTTTCTTTTATACTTTTATTGACTCCAAACAAGGGATATTGTCACTTGAAACGTTAAGAGTTACTAATTGGGATTATGTTTAATGGGAGATTAGCAAAATGTCTATTCACATTACATTTAAACTTCTGTAGTTTAGCACCGTCAATGAAATAGGAAACTGGTAGGAAATTCCAAGTTTAGCAGTCGAAGAGAATAATAGAAGGTTTTCCGGCATTTAGGGACTTCTCCAGTGAAGGGATGGGATTTTGCTGCTTGTCGAGTTAGTTGATGTTATGTATGTCGAGGGGCACAAGTGTTATAAGTTCATCAGAGTACAGTCCATTAAATACTTGAAAAGCAGATACAAGGATATGATATTGTGATGATGAGTTAGAGGTTGGAATTTGGTCAATATAAGATTTGAGATTCTATTTTTGGCCCCTGTCTAATAATGAGGGACTAGTGGTAGATGCACAAACCCAGATATGGCAACAATACTTTATGCATGGGTGAATTGTGGCTTTGTAATGATATAGGATGCTCTTTGGTGTGAGTAATTTTCTAGCATGGTAGAGGGAGCCCACTTTGTTTCTAGCAGTCTTCGTTTCTGCCATTGCCTTAAATATGTGTACATTCATTTTTTTCTCATGTTTATTATAGAGCGTGGTGTGTCGTCACCAAATCTACCCATTTCAGGCACAATTTTATCAGAGGAGTCATTTATGAATATCAGGAATAATAAAGATCCAGGGATCGACCTCTAGAGTGCACCTGCATTAATATCATGTTGTTTAGACATATGACCATTGAGAATAACAAAGTTTCCGGCCACAGTTATAGTCTTTAATGTGGTTTTAACTGAGGGCCACATCATGCGACCTCACACCTTGAAAGTCGGCTTGAAAGTCAACACCAAAGTGTATCTGGATGTGTTGAAGAGTGTGGTGATCCCTTGATGCAATCGGGTGATTACTAGCAAACCCTGAGTGTGGCAGCAGGACTCAGCACCGACGCACAAGTCCAAAGTGACTCAGGCTTGGCTTCAGAATGGGTGCTATGACTCTTCTCTCACTGGCCCCCCTCCTCCCCCGACTATTTTTTTACAAGGAAGTCACTACTTATCAAAGCCCAGAGGCCACTCGAGAATAAGGGTTATTGCATGTACAGTAATCAATGGGACAATATCGTAGTAATCGCTAGTAATGGAGATTTGATAAAGTGTCTTACTTAAGGGTGGTTTATCAGGAACTTGTTTATATTGGGCTTGAAGACATCCAAGTTGAAGTCAGGTGGGAAACAGGCAAACGTAAAAGAGTTCCACGGCCACACACTTCTAAGAAAGAAGCTTTGTTCATGTAATCTATATTTTGATTTAGGCACAGATAAAGATTGGGGAAAATTACTGACAGTGGTTTCAGCTAGACGGATGTTTTTTGTGAAAGATTGGCGAGAGGGGACCAGAGATTGGAGCTCAGACGAGCACTTCCCATGGAAATAATGATAAAACAACGACAGGCTTGCAACATCCCGTCTGTGGGAGAGAGGTTGCAGGGAAGAGAAAAGGGCATTCCCCACTAGGCTACGAAGTCTATTTTGTACTCTGTCAAGGCAGGATAGGCTGTTTTTAGCAGCTCCTGCCCAGATATGGCAGCAGTACTCCATCCTTAGACGTACTTGGTTTTTATATAGATAAGAATTGTATCAGTAGTGAGACGTCTACTGGAGCGATAGAAGGATCCCACTATTTTTCCAGCAACCTTGGCGACTTGAACCCACTGAACTACTTTTTTTGGTCATATGTCAGGAACATCACCAACACCAAAGCTAGCCTGATCGCCGCCATCCGTCAAGTATTCCTCGAGCCCCAATTGGCGCTTGTGGAAAAGGCATGCTTCCAATTTCGGACCCATATTGAGGCGGTGATTAAGGTCAAAGGAAGTTATATTGATTAGATGTCATCTCTACTACATAATCAAGTTACCTGAATTGATTTTTTTCAATAAAAGTTTTAAAATAAATCTGTAGTGTTGTTTTATTTAGGACGACAATTTTATCGTTCCACCCTGTATTTTAATGAAAATTATACAGAAGAACTAATAAAAATGATATAAATAGATTAACAAAAGAGAAACAATTTACCTCAAATATTGATTCTGGATTGTCTCTGATTTTAGGATAGAACGTATAATATTCATAGTTGTGTTTGATGGCATCTGGTGAAGTGTTGTTTTCCGTGAGGACGAACCTGACTGGCTTATCTTCATAACCACCCGCCGTTTTCCATGTTCGAACTGAAACGTTATATGATATCATTAAACAAAAATAAATTACAATGTACTGCTATTATGGTATACTAGAAGAGGTACCTGGCGTTACCCGGTATTACATGTAACGTTAAATTGCTTTAAAAAATTCTGTAAAAAAAAAAAAAACGGAAAGAATCTGATACACGTGCATGCGAGTATTATGATTTTTTTTTCTAAACAGTTCATTTCTTGTAAATAAAAGAAAAAAAAATACTCGAACTGAGATCGAAAACACAACCTAAAAACAGTGAATCAAGTACGATAACCATTATACCAGCTTGCCATGATCTTTAAAAAATGTTTTTCCGATGAACCCCAAGCATGAATGTTTTAGTTTTGACCCCTTAAAAGTCTTTTTCCGTATGAAAATTGATTAAAAATTTTTTCCACGTGTCTGAATACCCGATATACCAAATTACAAAAATTCATTCAGTATATAGGTTGAGAAGTGTCCTTACACACACACACACACACACACACACACACACACACACACACACACACACACACACACAGAGTCTCACTTTTAAAGATATATAGATTAGGGCCGCAAGATAGTCTTTTTGGTCCACAGTGTTTCCTCCATAAAACTGCAGGTATCGATGGATGATCGAACGAATGTACAATATTATTAAAATATAAAATATTTCATAAGCTAAGAATGTTAGGAAATAAACATTTGAAGTAATAACAGATTTGAAATTTACTGATAAGTCAACTATTTTAAAGGCACAATACAATATTTACAGAGTTTGCAATAATAAAGAACTTTGGAAGGAATTTAGTTTAAAGTCAGGTAAATATTTACAATTAACAATAAACAATAAGATCGACCTGTTTACATAAAGTACTTAACGAAAAAAGAAATAGAATTTAATATATGCAGGTAAACACGAGTCAGTCGTTATAACCTTTAAGTGTGAACATTACATTAAATTATTATAAACTCGTTATTACTATATGTATGTTATTACACGTTTTATATATATATATATATATATATATATATATATATATATATATATATATATATGTAATAAAAATAAAAATTACAATAAGTTTACCAAGGTAATCAAAATGGTAAACTTAAAATATATTATAAATATTAAAGAGTTAATATTTACAAGTAAAATAAACTCAGCCAGATGTAAAAGCTCAATAAAACCGAAAAGGAAATAGAGCTTATAATATGAACAAATGATTAATAAAACATGTTAAAAGACATCTTGAAAAAAAGTTAAAAACATATTTAATTTTAAAAAAGGAAGCACAAGATAAGTGGATAGTCCTTAATCGAAACTCTGCGGATTAAGGACTATCCACTTATCTTGTGCTTCCTTTTTTAAAATTAAATATGTTTTTAACTCTTTTTCAAGATGTCTTTTAACATGTTTTATTAATCATTTGTTCATATATATATATACGGCATAATCGTTGATACACTGGTTCTCGTCAGATCACTGAAGTTAAGCAACGTTGGGCCTGGTCAGTACCATATGGGTGACCATTTGGGAATCCGAGCGCTATATGTGCTCTCTGCTTATCTCTGCATTTGTTTCCAGTCGTCCTGTACCTCACTTGCCCCTGCTATTTAACAATGGCGACTCAGGAGAGGTGTGCTTGGAGATTGCGCACCTGCTGCCACAAAAATTTCACACGCAGGCACCCCTTCATGGATACCCTGGGTATCCATAGTCTGTCAAAAACTGAAGGAGCCTACTTTATACACGTTATATAGATGCTATATTACACTATATTGCGTTTTAATCTAACATATAAAGTTACATTGTCGACTTTCCAAAGTCAGACTCAAATAGCATTTCAGCTAACAAATCGAACTTTTTTTATTTTGGTGCTTATGCACGTATTGTACTGCCTTATTTTTTAACAGTATTTTCCAGTTAAATTCAAGTTTTACGGTATCTTTTCTTTTTAATTGTTAGGTGAAAGTATAGAATAGTTACAAAACACTCTACTCTCCTGATGTTAAGAATGGTTTTCTAAACAATAACGTTATTATTTCAGTACAACATGTGTACTTCATTTCTTATACTTCATTACTGGTAATAACGGTTGGATAATTTCTATTATTTGATTTTTTTTTAATTCTTATTCGCGTCTTTCTTATTATTTTCACAACATTTCGGTCAATGTAAACGCTAACCTTCTTCACTCTTAGGACTCTTTATGCTGAACTCGGGAATCAATATGCAACGTAACTGCTAAAAGCATTGATTAACAAGATTTTGTATGTCCATATCTTTGTATGTTTTAGAATGCAGGCAATTTCCCCAAAACATTTTATTTACAAAAATTTAGATGGCAAGTGAGGTCAACCGTGTGTTCTTTTTCATCCATCGCTACCTTGCCATCTTAACAATTTACATCTTCCTCCGCATAGATGTGTCTCTCGTGCAACCGGTTCTCGTATATGGCATCCCTTGTTCCATTCAGTACATACAACACATGGAGCGAGTTCAAAGGCTGGCGAGCAAATAGTCGATGGGTTCTACACGAAATCTTGTGAATAACAACTGGAGGCCCTCAACCTGTTCTTGCTTGAACATCAACATTCACATGGCAACTGCACCTTCATCTTTACCATCATCAATAAAAATATGTCACATGACCTTATCTTCACACCAATTCTGCAATGAAGGCTTCATAGAAACTTACACGAATTCTAGATGACTTCAGTGGAATCTTTTGAACTCTTCGTTTTTGGTATTAGTTACTAAGCCACGGAACAAGCTGCATAGAGCTATTGTCAGTCAGTACAAACGATTCAATTGGATATTATGGTTCTGAATTTTTGAGATGAGGATTGATAATTTGTATCATTTGAATTATTTCGACTACTGTTCTCACCTTGAGAGTTATTTGCAAAACGTTTCAGTTAATGAACCTTCTTCAGGTGTATATTGTCAGACTCGGGAATTTTTCTGCTGAACTCGGGAATCTTTCTGTCGAATTCAGGAATCTGCACAGAATTTACAAATAGAAACCCTTTATTTAATCCATGGTAACCTCCAATATTCTCCAGATGTCTCTTGTCGTACTTGGGAATCTTTCTGTTGAACTCTGGAATATGCATGGAATTTTGAATGGAATTTACAAGGGTAGCTTGCGCAAGGATCCATGGCATAGTGAATAGAGTACTTGGTAAAATTCAGTTGTAAAATTTATACTCTTCTGGAGGTTGAAGGTTCAATCCTCAGTACAATTCAAGTTCAATTCGATAATAAATGCGTTGTAGTGAGTAAATTTTTGGATAAAAATGGCCATTAATAACCTTTTTCTTTTTTACAATTCGCTTCAAAAGTTATTGTTTGTTTGTTTTCAATTTTTTTATCTTCTTGTTTTTTTTTTTTTTGTTGGGAATAATGCTGCCAGATGTTAGAGATTTTCTTGCTATTTCAGAGACTTCAAGCAAGAGATCTTTTTGGAATTCTAAAGGCTCCATTCAGTCTTGACAAACTATGGATACTCACTGAATCATGCTGGCACATGAAATTTTTATGGCAAGAGTTGCATAATCTCCACCCACACTTCTCATGAGCCAGCACTACTTTATTTTCATTTGCAAGAATATGTAAGTTCAGGACGACTGGAAACAATGGCAAGATAAGTGGAGAACCCATACAGCGATTAGTATTACCAAACTAGCACTCATCTAGTACTGGGCAGGGTCATTGTTGCTTAACTTTACTGATCTGGTGAGAACTGGTGTGTCAATGTTATTATGCTGTACTTTGGAATTCTAATCCTCCCATTAAGCACAATTGTTTAGATTTATCTTGCACTTGGTTAGCTGCTTATATTCATCAGACCTCAAATAGAAGATACATATAAAATCTGTTGTAATGATTGATGAAAAAATAGTAGGATCTTTCTTCATCTCACTCCTGACGCAATTCTTAGCCTATATAAAATTAGATACGTCCGAAGATGCAGTAGTGTTTCCACATCTGAGGAGGTGTCGCTCAGAGCAGTTTTTCCTGCTTGGTAGAGTACAAAATCAGCTTTGAAACCTAGTGGGGGAGGATGTCTCCTTCCTTTCTCTGGAGCCTATTTCTCATAAAAGAGAAGTTGCTAGTCTTTCTCTGCTCTATCATCATTTTCATCGCAAGTTCTTAATTCAGCTCCAATCTATGGTTCCATCTGCAAGACATTTACGACGAGAACTCAGTTACCACAACTGTAAATAATTTTTATTTCTTCCTCTGTGTACCTAAAAATAAATGGAACTTCCATGAGCAAAGTTTCTTTCCAAGAACTATCCGTCTATAAAACATAATAGCATGAGGCTGGTTTCCAACTGACTGTAGCATGATCTATTTATTTATTTGAAGACAGTTATCCTCATTTTCCTAGTTGTTGTTTCACGATGTTTCGACCAACTATTTAAGTCCACAAATAAATAAATATATAAATTACTCATCTCAAAGGATTCCAATAATAAAATAATATACCATTTGGTATGGATCCGACGATGGAAGACCAGATAATAATGAAAAAATTGGATTTTTAAGACCTAAAAAATCCAACTTTGATTAACTTCGGGGCCCGTAGCACAGCGGATGGAGGCGTTGAGTCTCTATGGTTCCAGGTGAGCATTGTCTGAAGATAGCAGTTTCAATCCTACCCAAAGCAACCCACAGGGTGAGTTGGCCAAAAACGTGGTGAGATGACAACAACTATGGAAGGCAGTAATTACTGAGAATACACTTAAGAGACTCAGCATTCCTATCCCATTGAGATTAACAACCACCTGAAGAAGGTCAGAGGAATAGCTGAAATGTCATTAAACAACAACTTTAAAGATGAGGATAACAGTCCGCAAATAAATAAATAAATAAATAAATATACAAATTACTCATCTCAAAGGATTCCAATAATTAAATAATATAGCATGGTCGTTTTAAAGTTCAATGTTAACAAATTCTTATTGAACCATTCTCTTATATAATCTAATTTCTGTCCAGTTTCAACCATTGCTACCAATCTTCACATTGTTGGTTGATAAGTGGTGACGTGTTTGTACATAAAACAACAAAAAAAACATGCAGAAGTTTAAATGTAATGTAAACAACTATCTTGCTATACAACTCCCCACTTTGGATGATCTCTATAAATTTGGTTCCAAATGACAGTAGCCCGTTATGGCAATATGTCTTGTTTGAAGTGAAGAAAATATTTTTTAAAAATGGCCTTACTTGAATCCACCCCTCCATGAACATATGTGATGGCGCCTTTACCATAGATTTGATACATTATTGTTGAAACGAGTTTTTTAAACACGGATAAAATACACAACGTAACAAGATCAAGTGTACTTTTATAACAGATGCACACATATGGCAGCAGCAGCAGCAGCAGCAGTAACAGTGTGCAAGACGACATCACAGCGAGGAAGAAGGAAACAAAAAAAATTGTAAAAAAAAAAAAGAAAAACGTGGTTCGAGAAAGGCAGAAATAAACGTGTTACACACACAGCCCAAGAGCGACAGGGAAAAACGTGTCCGGAAAACATGGCCGGAGAAAAATAGAGTACCACATGTTTGACATAGTAGAGTCTTGTTAAGCACGTTGGAGTATGAGAAGACTTTTGAACAAGAGACAACACGTTATTCTGGAAGTACTTGTAAATAAATGTCTGCATGCAACGTATGGGTTTGGAGTGGGCTACATGTAATGATTACGTTACACTTTAACTTGTTCTGCAACTCAAATTTCTCGGGTATAGCTTATCTTTCATTTTATAGACAACTTGTCTGTCTGCTTGCACTTTGTTGTTTTGCTAGACTTAACTGTCTCTTAATTCTCAACTAAGTTCACAGTTATGCTTTTATATATATATATATATATATATATATACTAGCAGGCTGCCCAGCATTGCTTGGTCGTAAAATACGTTTAAATATGATATTTTGATTAATGCAGATTTTATATTTATTATTATACTGGCTTGAGTGCCTGGGTGTTTGTAGGTGTGTGTTGAGCAAAAAAGAAAAAAGTGGAAGTAGGCAGGCAGGCTCGAACCCATACCACAAAGGGAGAAAAGAATGTGGAAAAAAACGTGACGTCTTTGCTGTTGCGTCCATCGCCAAACCGGAAGTGATGGATGTTTAAATTAAGGTTAGTCAATTGAAATGAGGGGATGACTTCCTATCAGCCAATGAACATGCACTTACCGTAGAAAGGCCTATTTGACCTCTGGTTGACCTGTTCCATTGTGTGTGCTCTATTTAGCCTGGATATCTAGTTTCTTGACCTGTTTTAAATCTAGGTTAGTTTTTTTATGTTAGTTTATATATATTTATTCAACAGGTCAACCAATATCTATGAAACAGCCCTAAAAAATAGTGGATACAAAAATATCGATATCAAATATAAGCAACAAAACACCAATAACTATAATAAAATTAAAAATAGAAGAAAAAGAACTATAATTTGGTATACGGCCCCTTACAATCAAATGTTAAAAACAAAACTTGGCAAGAAATTTCTAGATCTTATTGAAAAACACTTTCCCGCAACCAACCCCTTACACAAAATCTTCAATAAAAATACCTTAAAGTTATCCTACAGTTGTTGCGAATATTTAGAGATGATAATTAAAGCACATAATAACAAAATACTAAATAAAAACAATGTAAACAACAACAAAATAAACAATAAAAAATAGCCCCATGACAAAAATAAAACTAACACTAGCAGAAATAATAATAATAATAATAATAATAATAATAATAATAATAATAATAATAATAATAATAATAATAATAATAAACCAACTCCGGACAACAACAACCATACTAGAAATAAAAATAAAAATACTAATAATGAACAAGATAAATGCAACTGTAGACACCGCACACTTTGCCCACTTCAAAACAAATGTCTAACCAAAAGCGTAGTTTACCAGGCCACAATATTTGCGAAAGAAAACCTGAATAACAAGAAATATTACGTAGGTATGACTTCCTTAGATTTCAAAACTCGATATTATGACCACAAAAGTACATTCAAAAATGAAAACGCCATATGAAAACAACGCTAGCAAATAAATACTGGGAACTCAAGGAAGGCGGATATTCGCCGGTAGTCGAATGGAAAATAATAAGACAAACTACCACACGTAGAGACCTAGACAGCCCATGTAAATTATGTCTTCATGAAAAATTTGCTACCCTGTACTTTAAAGAACCCCAACATCTATTAAACTGTAGAAGAGAAATAGCGAACAACTGTGTTCACAGGATAAAATTTACTCTAGGATAGCAATACAAAATAATTTTTAAACTAACAAAAACAATAGAAAATAAACAAATAAATAAATTAAATAAACATGAATATACATAAACTATCACACCTATATATATATATATATATATATATATATATATATATATATATATATATGTACATATATATATAAACTAACATAAAAAAAACTAACCAGGATTTAAAACAGGTCAAGAAACTAGATATCCAGGCTAAATAGAGCACACAAAATTCGTGCATAAGCCTGAAGCGTCCTAGAGTGGATGAAACGCAGAATATTCAGTGTAGCTTAATCGCCATATATATTTTATAACTTACTAACTAGCTCTACCAACGTATTGAGCACTTTTGAAGTAAATACTTAAAGTTTACGCTTAAATTTATACTTTCGTATATTAATTTTATGTGAGTAAATGAAGTAGTTATATATATATATGTATGTATGTATATATATGCATTATATATATATATATACACACATATATATATATATATATATATATATATATATATATATATATATGCATATATATTTTTTTTCTCAATCATAAAAGCATGCTAAGAATACACACCTGCAA
>NC_136488.1:163448055-163480555 GCF_053919585.1 Euprymna scolopes
GTTATGATAAGGTTCAGTGAACTAAGTATTATAGTATCCGTTCGATGCACAAGGATTAGTCACCACTATCCCACATTTACTTTAGAAGCTTTCTCGGAAATTACTGAACCGATCTGGCTGGAAATTTGTTTGAACCTTTGCTATGATGAAGTGCAGCGAACTAAATATTATGGTATCCGTTTGATTCACAATTAGGGATTAATAGCGATTAATAGAGATTAATATATAATCCAAAAATGAGCACAAATTTAACTATATTCAACCATCAATTTGACATAAAGGACTCAATTCTAAGTCAACTGTTTATAACTTTAAAGGACTAAAAAGTCTAGCAGTGTCATATTAAATTATGAAACCGTATTTACCTATCTACTTATATATAAAAGGCACTGTGTGTGTGTTCGTTCTCTATAGACTCTGAAACGTTTGGGCTTATTTTTATGAGATTTTACACAAATATACTTTATGTGTCTGAGAGTTTTCTTAGATACGTTTTGTTTTAGAATGCGTCTGATAAGTTTCGGAAATCGATCATTGAAAAAAATCTATTAAAGAACAGTCCGACTTTGACAAAAGTTAACACCCTTATACAGTCTAACATCACACGTGAATTTGAGAACTTTTATCACTGCACAAGAAGGGTCCAGCGTACAAAATTAATAGATAAGACAAGGATGCGTTCGAAATTGAATTTTTTGTTTAGAGCACAACTGAACCATGATACTTGACTTTTGCTTTTTAAACTTCATTTCAAGCCTAAATTATTGGAATAATTTCATAAAAACAACAGTAGATTCTCAACAGTGTAATGTAGAGTACCATGTATTATGGACTATGTCACAATAGGGAGGCATATGAAGCTTTCTAACGGTGGGTTCTTGACTAGAGTAGGCAATCAATCGATTTGATTGAAAAATGAGCGATTTCACAAATTTTGATAACAATAAAAGTACTGGAAGTATCGAGTATTCATTGATCCTCACTCAATCCCGGGTCTTGCAGATAGTAGTTTATAATTACAAAGTTGAGACATTTCTCACACTGATAGTGAGATTAAAATGTCATATAAAAATTTAAAAACCAATATCTTCTAATAAACTAATTATGTGTATAAGATTGAAGTCATAAAGTTAACTATTTGCATATTGCTTTGCAGAAGCAGAACATTTATAGTTTCCTTAATTCTCATGGGCATCGATGAGACACGAGTCCTGCTAGTATAGTTTTTCTTGTTTTATAATTAAATCATTGTCTGTTATTTGAATATAGCACATAGTTCTACGAATCTGCCTCTACTAAATACAATTATTTATGAATATCTTTTATATCGTGGATTAAGACTAAACATTTGTCTCTTTGTTCCTTGTTTGTCATTTTACGGATTTGATTTGCAGTTGTGATACAGTTCTAAATTTTAAATTAAAAATAAAGTGCACTACTACCTCTGTAAGCATACACATAGATGAGTTCAAGAGTGAAAACAGAAATTTTTAGTTTCCTTAGTTTTCCTGGGCAACACCAGAAGACGGGCTCTGCTAGTATTTTATTATTCTTATTCAAGTAAGAACTCGTATGTTTATAAAGGGAGGTAAATTATGACAGCTTATTTCGTGTAAGTTTGTGTATACCAAAAATGTTGTGTCTGATTCAAATTATATTTGACCAATCAGAATCTGTTCAAAATTAATATCAAAGCAAGTATCTTAAACATGTAGTATCTACTTACACCATAATCAGCAAAGAATTCACGTACAAAAACACTTGATGCTGAACAATCAGGTTGACAAGAAAGTTCTTGCAGTTTTTAACTTTTAAATTCAGATGAACATATCTCGGCTCAAACAAAAATTTTTGGATCAAAATAAGCATCATCAGAATCAACATCACTTTTACCAATGCAAAACAAGTGTATTTATGCCAGTAACGTAAAATATTGCATTCTGGTGGCGATGAAGTCGCTGAAGGCGTTTTTGATATTGCTTATGTTTTTGAAGTATTTCTCACACAGAAAGTTGCTTAAAAAGGTAGTAGTCTGTAGGTGAGAGGTCTGAAGAGTATGGGGGATGAAGCAGAGTTTCGTAACCTAATTCGTTCAGCTTCTTCAGGGTCGGTTTAGCAACATACGGTCAGGCATTGTCATGGAGGAGAATTGCGTTTTTTTGTTGACTAATGATGAGTGTTGTTGTCAAAGTTTCTGATGTATCGCATCTATTTGTTGGGAGTACTTTTTTGCCACAATGGTTTTGCCGGCAGTCAAAAACCTGTAATGGATGAGACCGGTCAAAGATCACCAAACAAACTTCTTTTGGTGCAACTCTGGTTTCGGGAAGTGTCGTGGAGCTTTGTCAGCGTCTAACCACTGAGTTGAGCATTGCTGGCTGTCATAAAGAAACCACTTTTCACTGCAAGTCACAATCCAGTCGAGAAAAAGGTCGTTCTTAATGCGTAAAAGAAGAGAAGATGACACGTCATAATGGCATTTCTTTTTGTTGTCGTTCAATTCGTGAGGCACCCATTTATCACTTCTCAAGTGGTTGGAAATCGTTGTATACATTGCGCATTGCGTCTAATTTATAAGCAAGTTCTCAAACAGTTGTGCGTTGATTAGCTTCAACTAAGGCTCTTAACTGATCATTGTCAACATCCGATGGCCGACCACTACGCTCATTATTATCAAGACTCTTGCCGCCACCACGAAATTTCTAAAACCACCATATGCTGTTCATTCAGTAGTGGTTCCTGGGCTAAACGATTCGTTGATATAACAAGCTGTTTCAGCAGCTTTTTGGCCTAGCTTGAATTGAAATAATAAAATTGTGCGAATTTGCTTTGTTTCCATCATGTATTCAACGTTCTGAAAAGAAAACCTAATTGTTTTAAACCGTTTGTAATTTAAACGATTAGATAGAGCGAAAAACGCTCTTTGATATGATATATAAAGTAAAGGTATTATAATGAAAACTTATTTGAAAATACATGATTTGAAATCAAAATTAAAAATTCTGCAAAAACTTTCTTGCATCCCGTAAAAATTGATTAAATCTTTCAAACAATTTAATCGTTATCAGAATGGCATTTTTTTTTATTTCATTGATAAAAGTCGACGCATCAAAATGTATTTGTTGAGAAATGGAGTTTTCAGTTAAAAAGCAATGGTTTTAACTGATTTTTTTTGTCAATTCTAATAAACTACAATGGTAGCTTCCAAATTTGCAGTCGAAATTACCTGTACATTACTGAATTATTAAAAAAAAAAAAAAACTTTTATGATGGTAGCAAGTGAAAAATTGCCGCCATCTTGCTTAAATCGAAACAGAAAATTACCTCCTTGGACTCTCCTGTGCCTTACGATCGTTTTCATCAAATTTTATTTTTCATTTTTTTTAATAAGTTTCCACATTATCGATTTTCGTAATTTTGGGATAAAATCATCTTAAAAACACGAGGAATACGTGGATACCATTATTTTCATGTGAAATTCAGTATTAGAATTTCTGAAATCTCGTCTCAATAGTGTAGAAGTGCCGAATTTTCTATAATGAAATAAGGCCTTGTAAATAGAAATCAACGTTAGAAATTTAGCAAACGTGTTAAAAGAAGTAATGTCACGAACAGGCAGTCATTGGATTAATACCTAGCAAAGAAGGGACTGGTTTTCATCCTTTCTCTCTGTGCTGGAAGGGTGTTTGATGCAATGTAATACTTGTGTCTATTGTGAGTCGACAAAATGTGTAGTAACCTGAAGAGTAAGTTAGCCCCAAACTCCAACTTTCCCCTATAGCGAGTTGGCCGCGGCAAAGAGAAAGCATCCTGTATCTCTACAAGGCCATCATTCACCCATGTATGGGGGATTGTTGTCACATTTGGGCTGGTGCATCTGCTACCAGTCTCTCACTCCTGGACAGGGTTCAAAAGAGAGTCGCCAACCTAATAGGTCCCACACTATCAGTGAGGCTTCAACCTCTGTCCCATTGACGAAATGTTGCACCCCTCTGCCTGTTTTACAAGTATTTTAATGGTGGGTGCTCTGTTGAACTACAAGTCCTTGTACCCTCTCGACGTAAATACCCCCGACAAACCCGACAAGCAGCAAAATCCCACCTCTACACAGTAGACATCCCCAAATGCCAAAAAGCCTTCTACTCTAATAGTTTCGGCTCCAGAACAGCTAGACTTTGGAATTTCCTTCCAGGTTCCTGCTTCCCTGACTGTACTGACATGCAGAAGTTCAAGTGTAATGTAAACAGACATCTTGCTGCCCAACTCCTCACATAGTACCCCTGTAGCTTATGTCCCTGATAGTAGCCCCTACATCAAAGTGGCTCTGTGCCTTGTTTAGAGTGAAGATGCAAAAAAAAAAAAGGTAGTACTAGATGAGACCACCCTGGAAGTGGTACCTGCAAGAGCAAGTGGTGGATGAGAACGCAGTCGTAGTGTGGGAATAATTATGTGAGCTATTGCCTTTGGCAGCATCATGAGCTGGATAGCGTTTGTGTCAGGGGCACCATGTTGTATGACAGTGAATGTTGTAACCTCATTCAGTTTCTCTTGCAGTTGCAACACAATGTGAAATCTATGATGGGATTGAACTGCAATGTGAAATCTGACCAAACCTATCACATCATGCCAGAGAAGTTTCTGTAATCACTCCATCTGCTCAGAATAAAAGTTATTCTACGAACGTTCGGTTATGGTATCACAGAGTAACATGTGTAACATTGATCCTCCTGAATAAACTGTTACAGAAATATGGATGTCTTCGACGACCAAGGAAAACTAGGGAGTAAGTGTGTATTATTTGGATCCTTCAGACTACTGTTCTCATCTTGAGTGTTATTTTCACTGTGTTTCGGTCGATGTAACCTCTGACCTTCTTCAGATGTATCTTATCAATCTTTTTGTTAAACGCGGGAATCTGCACGAAATTTCAAACGGAACCATTTATTTAATTCATAGGGGGGGGGAATAGCATGCTCCTGTTTTGTCAGCTGTGACTGGATAGAGGTCCTAAGTAAGAATAAAGAATTCCATTCTCATCTTGAGGACTATTTTCACAATGTTTGGGTCGATGTAATGCCTAATAACTACCGACATACGTTTTTTAAATTAAAAAATTTATTCTTCATGGAGAGTAGACAATGCATTGTGGATACGTGATCAGCAGCTCTCATTACTCTCGCTTCTCCTTATTTGTCCCTCAGTCCTCATTTCTAATGAGTGATTTTTCTGACAAAGGGTGAAGAAAAAGCTGCTTTCAAGGTCGGCAGTACTTCGTGAAAAGTAGCCTGAGATGTTGGAAATTCTCTGTTTCTATGTCTATCCTTGTGGCCATGTCACTAATAAGGGTGCTGGAGGTAAACGTTTCATCTGGGCTGATGTTATCCGCCTGATAGTCAGGAACCCGAACCTTGGATTAACCACTAAGGAGGCTATCCTATCAGCAGGTGCAAAGTACTGGGGCTGCTGCATTGCCATTTAGTGAATGGACCATGCAGTAGTTTCTGGTGGGGCCTCTCGGTGACATACTAGTGGGTAATTGGTACAGCTTTACCTTATCATGTGCTACAAAAAAAAAAAAATTTCCCCAACTTTTTCTCTCTTACTTTCCCTCTCTGTCCGGCTCTAACCAAGTCTGTCAACCTGTTCCACAAATCCCAAAAACCTCAACATGAAATATCGCCAAAAAAAAAATGCAAATAAACCTAGAACCCCATCCTGCAATGCCGACCCCTACTACCAGGTCTCCTTCTCCAACATCAGGGGTCTACGTTCCAACCTTCCAGAGGTTGAAACCCCATTACAGGAGATGAAACCGGACATATTCTTCCAAAGTGAAACTGGCATAGGGCCGACCACTTCCCTAGACGAGTTCATAAAGGATACTCTAACTTAACATCTAAATCTGACCCCCAAGATCGCCATGGGCATGGAATATGCACCTACATTAAAGATGGCTTTCTGTGTGGTAGGGATATCTCCAGAGAAGACCCTAAATTACCTTATATATGCTTCTGGGTTGCACTTGCGTACACCACCGCATTTATATTTGCCCTCTATCATCCCCACAACAGCGGAGTTACTTTCTTTAAGAGTATATCTGAAAAAGTTGACCACATTCTGTCTGCTCATCCTTTGGCTAATATCCACATTTGTAGTGACTTCAATGTCCACAATGTGGAATGGCTGACCTACTCGAAAAAGACAGATGATGAGGAGAGGTTCTGTCATGACTTCACCATTGTTTATGACTTCACTCAGATTGTTCATGAACACACCCGTGTGCCTGATGCTTCCAGTCAGAAGGCAAGCCTTCTAGACCTTTTTCTCACAACTTCCCCATAGCTATGTTCATGTTCTGTTCTATCTCCTCTGGGATCCTCTGACCACTCGGTTGTATCAGTTAAGATAAAAACAAAGTGTAATAAGTCTTCAGACATACCTCACCACCGTACAGTATACCAATACTCTACGGTTGACTGGGATAGCTTCTGTACATTTATATCTGATCTACCTCTGCATTCTATGTTTAAAAAGGATGTGTCCTCTATAGTGCCAGACCTGACCGAATGGTTAATTGTAGGCATAGACCAATTCATACCATCCAAAAAATTCCAACAAGTCATGGTTCTCCCCAGAATGGGCTGCTGCCATCGCGCACAGAAATCATTTTTTCCATAGCTACCAACGTAATAGATGCACTGAGACTAACAACCACTGTAAAAGAGTAATAAAAAATGCAAGAGAGCTATATGCTCAGTCTGTTCAATCCAAAGTAGCTGAGCAGCGGCTTGGTTCCCACCAGTTTTGGCAAATAGCAAACAGGATCTTGAACAGAAGCGTGCGTTCTATCCAAACTATCATCAAACTCTCTGCGACGAAGGCCATCAACTCCCCGTATTTCCTCCTCTAACAGACCATACACTATGCAACATACAAATATCTGTGCATGAGATCGTCAAGCTAATCAAGAACCTTGATTCCAGTAAAGCAACTGGCCCTGACGACATTCCAATTATAGTGTTGAAAAAGCTTCGACCAGAACTTGCCCCCATACTTACAAAACTGTTTAAGCGTTGCCTTAAGGAGAAGTGCTTTCCAACACCCTGGAAAACCTCATCAGTATGCCCTGTATTAAATAATTCAGGTGATAAGTCGTCTACCTCTCAGTACAGAAAATAAGTCTCCTGTGTGTGATGATTAAGTTGCTGGAATCCATATTAAGTAGAGAAGTAGTCAACCACCTCAACAAAAATAACCTTCTTAGTGACATGAAATATGGTTTCCGGTCTGCTAGATCTACAGCAGATGTGCTAACGGTTATATCTTATAGGATTAGTGAATCTTTCAACAAATGTTTCCTTTCTGGGGCAATTGCTCTTGACATATCAAAGGCCTTCGATAAGATATAGCATAAGGACCTACTTCACAAGATTTCCATAACTGGAAATGTTTTCTCAATCATTAACTCTTTTCTCTCTGATAGGCTCATAAGACCAGTGGTAGATGGTCAGAAATCAGAGGCCCTCAGTATTAATGCTGGAGTCCCTCAGGGGTCCATCCTGGGCCCAACTCTCTTCCTGATCTACATCAATGATCTCCCAAAACACATACTTAAATCATTCGTTGACATCTATGCTGATGACACGACAATCTATGGCAACACATCAAAGGCTGTAAATGACAAAGTTTTCTCTAATTCTCTCTTCTCTGATCTTGAGCACACGGTACAGTGGAGGAAGAGGTGGCTGGTTACTTTTAATGTATTTAAAACCAAGCTCCTATCATTACATCCTAAATGCTCTGATCCCCACCTCGCATCAGTTGAAATGGATGGCTCTCGTCTAGAAGCTCCATGTTTTGATAAGCTTCTGGGATTGAGCTTTACTTCTGACCTGAAATGGAACACGTACATCAGATCTATTGCCAAGGTTGCTCGAAAAATGGTAGGATCCTTCTACTGCTCCAGAAGATAGCTCACTGCCGATGCAATTCTCTATCTATATAAAAGTAAAGTACGTCCAAAGATGGAGTACTGCTGCAACATCTGGGCAGGAGCTGCTAAAAACAGCCTATCCTGCCTTGACAGAGTACAAAAAAGACTTCATGGCTTAGTGGGGGATGCCCTTTTCTCTTCCCTGCAACCTCTCTCCCTCAGAAGAGACATAGCGAGCCTGTCTTTGTTTTATCGTTACTTCCATGGCAAGTGCTCATCTAAGCTCCAATCCCTGGTCCCCCTCGCCGATCTTTCACAAAAAACACCCGTCTAGCAGAAACCACTGTCAATAATTTTCCCCACTCTTTATCTGTGCCTAAATCAAAACGAAGATTCCATGAAAAAAGCTTCTTTCTTAGAAGTGCACGCAAGTGGAACTTTCTTCCGTCTGCCTGTTTCCCACCTGACTACAACCTAGATGTCTTCAAGTCCAATATAAATAAGTTCCTGATGAACCGCCCCCTTAAGAAGACACTTTACCAAATCTCCAATACTAACGATTACTACAATACTATCCCATTGATTACTGTACATGCAATAACCCTTATCTCCGGGTGGCTTCCGGGCCTTGATAAGTGCTGACTTCCATGTAAAAAAAAAAATCTACTTCAGGTGTCTCTCATCGAACTAGGGAATCTTGCTGTTGAACTCGGGAATATTTCTGTTGAACAAGATGTAAAGTTCTACATCTAAAAACAAATATAGGTTTAAGGCTTCCAAAATTCATACTAAACTTGTCTGCAAGGACTCATGGCATGGTAGATAACGTACTTGATAAAATTCAGTTGCAAGTTAAATTCTTCTGGAGTTTGGAAATTCAATCTTAGCACAACATTCAAAATACAATTGTAAATTACTTAAAACTTCAACTCAGTCATGGTTGACAAGAGCATGCTATCACTATAGATTAAATAATGAGTAGTGTTTAAAATTCATTAAAGATTCCCTAGTTCAACAAGAAACACCTGAAAAAAGGCCGAAGGTTACATTAATGGAAACTCAGTAGTTTGAATAATCCAAATAATATAAACACTTCAGATCGTTCCTTCTGGCACATCGTGTTCTTTTGCAATGAAACTTATGAATCTTCTGGGATTACCACAAATGGTGTGCTGTACTCAATGAATAAATATAGGTGTTCTGTTATCAATGTGTTTATGTGTTTATGTTTTTGATAATATGCATTGGTATCTAAAGCTTTTACCAATTTGTGAAATTTATAAAGGAAAGAGCAGACGACTTTTCAAACTGGTTCTATTTTCTAATTGTTATAGTTGTATGCCTTTTCATTTTTTGATTCAATTCGATCCAAAAAATTTAACAAAGTAATAAAACAAACATGAAACGAGAGGCGATAGAAAGTTACAGTAGTTCATGGTTTTGTCTTAAATTGCTGCATCATGGGCCAAAGATCCTGATTCAATTGGAATCGGTAGTGAAACACTTTCTGATAATGCCATGCAGATCGATTTCTCAAGTCTAATAAAACTCCTGATATAATAATTATTTGTTCAAATATTTTATGACCATATATATATACAGAATGGAATGATAAAGTTGTCGCGCTAAAGAAAACAGCACTACAGCTTTATTTAAAAAAATTATTGAAAAAATCAATCCATGAAACTTGATTGTTTAGCAGAGCTAACATCTATTCAATTTAGCCGCTTTCAGCCTCAATCACCACCTCAATATGGGTCCAGAACTGGGAGCTTGCCTTTTCCACAAGCACCAGCAAGAGCTTGGTGAATACTCGGTGGATGTTCTCAATGTATAACCAAACGAAGTAGTCCAGCGGGTTTAGGTCGGAGGAGGAGGGAAGGGTACGAAGTCGTGGCACTCCTTCTGAAGCCAAGCCTGAGTCTTTTTGGACTTGTGGGCCGGCACAGAGTTCTACTGTCACACCCAGGAACTGCTAGCAGCAACCTGATTGCACCAGGAGATCACCACACTTTTCAGCACATCCAAGTACCCTTTGATGTTGACTTTCAAGCCGATTTCAAAGATGTGAGGTGGCGCATGGCCTAGTCACTCATTTGAAACCATACCAAAGGCCATAACCATGGCTGGAAACTTTGTTTTCATCACCCTGGGCACGTTCCTGTTATTCATGGCAATCCAGCGATACATTTTGAGGGTGCGAGCAATGATCCTGTTGTCATAATTTGGATTGGTAGATAGCATGAGTTGTACAGTAGCGCACCTCCAATCTCACTCATTGAATATTGTGTCACTTTAAGGCATGATAGAAGGTTTCTACTGTTCTTGGAATTTGTACACAACTGACCAACTAGCAGATGGTTTGCAACAATAAAAAAAGGAAACCGGTTTTCATCAAAAGGAAATGGGATCATGTCATCTTTTCTAGGACAACAATTTTATCATTCCACCCTGTATCTATGTGCTTTCTTGAACCACATTACAACACATTCTTATTTAAGAGAGAATATCTCCATAAAGGGAGATAACATATAGATTTAGCTTATTGAATGTAGCTCTCTACATACAAAAACATGCATGTATATAATTAATAAGAGAAACTTGAGATAATGTTTCTTACCGAATATATGAAACGCTTGTTTGTTTTTTTCATCCACAATGACCCGACTCGCCTTGTCTTCTCGCAGTTGCCATATTGTTCCCCGCTTGTTGTCACCATCTTTAAATTCTCGTTGCAGCAAGGAATAATGTTTATTGTCAACATTAATTTCGATAATGGTTTGGTACGAACTGGGCAATGTTGGAAGTTCTTCTGCTGCATTGAAGAAAAAAGTTATGGATATTATTATGTATATGAATTATTGCAAGACATTTAAAGTTACCTCTCTTTGAATGGACCTCATTTTAAACAATGTCTTGAGTTGATCAAAATAGGACCAATCACAAGCTAGCTAACAAAGCCAGATTGCTCAAAAAGCCTAAGTGGGTTTGAATTGTTCTAGAATTCATAAAAAAGAGATGGGCTACAGCAGCACTTTGGCTACTATAAATCGCTTCTCTTATTTTGTCCTTTAGTCCTCACATTCCATGAGCGATGTTTCTTATAAAGGGGGAAGAATTGCTGTGTTCTGAGTCAGAACTATCCATCTAATACTATCTAAAACTATCCATCTAATACTATCTAAAACTATCCATCTAATACTATCTAAAACTATCCATCTAATACTAATTATGGGTTAGTTTTTGACCCTTTTTTCAGCTGCTTAGATAAAGTGGCTTCATGCCTTGTCTAGAGTGATTTTCATCTTAAAAAGACATAACACAATTAATCAGGCAGAATTAGCAACAACAACAAAAACTTGGATAACTCAAAGACGTAACTTGTAAGGTTGTCATTAATCTTCTTTAATGGTGTCGTTACATTTTAATACTCGGGCGCAACACATCATATCTGAGACAGTCGCAAAGGAACAAAAAAAAAGAAGAAAATTTGACGCAGCTTATTTAAGTCTAAATAAAAGACATTTATTCATGGTACTTTCTAAAACAACACATTACATCTTTGTTTAAAAGTCTCTCAGTTCATCATGTAGTTGACAAATATCCACTGTATTGAAAACGTGTTTTTCCTTATCATATCTTGACATGTCTGCTTGTCCCATTGAAACGTGCATTTTAAATCTCTCATGCCAGCTCATCTTCACCTCATTGTCCAACCATATCGCTTTTGTTTTTATCTTTCCTTTTCTTTCTGCTGCTATGTCTACAGCTCATGCAACAACACACAGTCATCCAACCATTTTTTTTTAAATAATTGAAAATAATTGAATCAACTGAGGAACCTCCCAAAAATGTTCAATTAAATAAAACATGAATGTGCTGTGTTAACCTATTCTGAAAAGTTGTTGGCATGATAAAGAGTAAATAATGAAGTAAGAGAGCCAGGGCAACACTTATAAAATCAGAGGGGTGCACACACACACATTCCAGATGCACTTTGATCTACATTCTTGTGTCCTATAAAAATGACCTGAATTGTAATTATCACCAAAAACAAAAAAGGCTTAAACTCCAGGTTGGAAATTAAAATTACACTATGCAAAAAAAAAAAGGAACAATTAAATATTTTTAATATTTATATTTCAGGAATGTATATTGATGTCTTTATAAGAGATAGTTGACATAAACAACCAGGGAGAGAGAGAGAGAAGACAGAAGAAAACATTTTCCGACGTCACCTGCTACACACACACACACACACACACACACACACACACACACACACACACACACACACACACACACACACACACACACACATGCGCACAAACAAGGCGCAAATATAAAGTTTGGCCAAAACAAGTCAAAATTGATATACCCCAATGGAACTGTATTAGACATTAAAGAAAATGGCCGACTATATTATTTAAAAAGTATGGTTCCCTCAAAAAACTGCTTGTCACGACTTGGAAACCTGGCATAAAATTCTAGGACACTGCATTACAGCTGATATTAAAAACTTACCAAATGTAGTCGAAGGCATAAAAATAATACCTTCAGACGATCTCCCAAATTGTGATGCATGTGCACAGAGGAAAATGACAAAATATATAAGCCGAACACCAGACAAAAAAGCTACGAAAATTCTCTCACTTGTGCATTGTGTCTTAGCACGTCCGATCAGCCCGATGGGGAGAAATAATCTAAGGTACGTTTTGAACTTTATTGATGATTTTTACGGTTTAATTATAGTTTATTTTCTAAAAAACAAATCCGACACTATCCTCGCCACTAAGAAATATTTAGCGGATATTGCCCCGTACGACTCAGTAAAATGTATTCGCTCAGACAATGGGACTGAATTTATTAGTAGACTTTGAATTTCTATTAATTAACCACCATATTAAACACAAGAAATCTGCACCATATTCCCCCTTCCAAAATGGCACTGAAAGAGCATGGTGAACCCTTTTTGAGATGACAATATGCCTACTTATCGAATCGAAAGTTTATGGACATACGCTTTAATGGCAGAAGCATATATCAGAAATAGATCGTTCAATACAAGATTAGGCAAAACGCCGTATGAAGCGTTTTGCAGTGTAAAACCTAAAATTAACATAATGCATCTATTTGGTTCTGATTGTTTTGCATTTATAGAAAACACCAGTAAACTAAATACTAAAAGCGAAAAAGGTATTTTCGTAGGTTATGATAAAAACAGTCCAGCATATTTAATCTACTTTCCAGCCCAAAATGCCATAAAAAGGGTTAGATGTGTAAAATTCAATGATACATTAAATTTAAAAAATGACGATCCAGTGGATGAAAAACGTGAAATATTACCTAGTATCTTAATCGATCACAATGAAAATATTGATAACGACAACAATTACAGTAGAACTTTTGAAGAAAATATTAACCAGACATGTTAATACCCAATAAGGGAGCGAAAAAGACCAGACTTCTTACAAATTGAAAAGATACACGATTACGCAGTGGATTACTGTTACTCGTTAAACAGCGCATCGGAAAGTTATAATGAGGCAATTGATTAAGAAAATCACCAAGAATGAGAACAAGTTATGATATCCGAATTGAAAGCTTTATCTGGAAATAACACATACGAAATAGTGGCAAAACCAACAGATAAAAATATAATTTCTTCATGCTGGGTTTTTTCAAAAAAAAAAAAAAAAAATCACAGCTTCTGGCAGTGAAACTTTTAAAGCAAGATTTGTTGCAAAAGGTTTTTCACAAATTTCTGGAATGGAATATTTTGCAACATTTTCACCAACGACATATTTAACGACAATTAGAATTTTGTTACAACTTTCCGCTCAATACAATTAAAAAATATATCAAATGGATGTAAAAAATTCTTATTTAAATGCTCCGATTGACTGTGAAATCTATATTTACCCTCCAGAGGGATTTAAAATAAAAAAATAAAAATTGGGTGTGGAAATTGAATAAATCGTTATATGGACCAAAACAAAGTGTACACAATCGGAATTTAACACTCCATAATTATTTAATAGAACAGGAATTTAAGCAATGTCCTGTAGACGTGTGCATGTATACCAAAAATATAGGTAATAAATTGTTAATTTTGGTTTTTTAGGTTGACGATATATTACTCGCCTCAAACTGTCACAACACTTTAAAAGATGTTAAAAATGAATCGAATAAAAAATTTAAAAGGGCCGATCTTGGACGACTGTCATGGTTCCTCGGTATAAAATTTACATGTGAAAATGAAACTCTATGAACCAATCACGATAGATTGAAAAAATTCTGCTCAAGTTCGGAATGCAAGATTGCAAACCGCGTAAAACTCCCGTCGAAATGGATATAAATAAAAATATAGAGACCGAAACAAAATCCATAAATAATCGATTATACAGGGAAATGGTAGGGAGCCTCATCTATTTGATGACCGCAACTAGGCCTGACATATGTGACACTGTAACAAAGCTATCTCAAAACATATCGAGACCGACAATTAAGGACCTTAATCGTGCAAAACAAATCCTTCATTACCTAAAAGGAACCAAGGAACAATCTTTAATATTTAAAAAGTCTACATATCCCCTAAATTTAGAAGGATTTTCAGATTCAGATTGGGGTAACTCTGAGGATAGAAAAAGTATAACGGGGTATTGTTTTAGACTGTCAAAGACTGGACCTATGATCTCTTGGAAAACTAAAAAGCAACAAATTGTTGCCCTTTCTACTTGTGAAGCAGAATATGTGGCCCTTACCCATTCCATACAGGAGGCAATTTTTCTGCACACCCTTCTAAAATCTATTTTAAAACCAGATATAAGTAAAAAAAACTATAGTAATTTATTGTGACAGTCAAAGCAGTATATTATTAGCAAATAATTCTATGATTCATCAAAGGTCGAAGCATATTGATATCAGATATCATTTTATAAGGGATGAAATAAGGAAAAAATCTATTACTCTTACTTATGTGACGTCTGAAAATAATATAGCCGACATTTTCACTAAACCTATAAAAAGAATAAAATTAAGACATTTTATAACCGAACTTTTTGGAATCTAATTATGAATAAATCTCTTTTCAGAAACCCAAAAAGAGAAGCATGAACAGTCAAAATCACACAAAGATAAAAAATTGTAAATTGTCCCGGGCACGATGTTAAACTGCGACCATTTCTATCCTACTAACCAAATTAACCAACTAATACCTAACATAATGTTTCCAGTTTTTGTTAAAAAAAAGTCACTTTTTAAAACCTTTCCTTTGTAAATTTCCTTTTTGACAAATAATTTTTTGTATCATTTTTTTTTTTTTGGCAAACATTTGTTAAAAAAAATGTATATTTGTGAATTTTTGTGCATGTTTATATATATATATATATATATATATATATATATATATATATATATGATTAGTTTTTTTTGGAAAAAGAATTCCAGCAGAGTGCTCAATTAAAAGGAAAATCCAAATTTTAAGAGCGTACTTATATTTTGTGTACAGAAAGTTGTTAGTTGAGACAGGTCATTGGTACCGTCGGTTTCAAGCCCGATAATAAGGCCCGTTTAAGGTATCCTTATCAAGCTCTCTTCAGCCAATATTCGTCTATCTTATCTTAACCTTGAAATATTTGGGTTTTTTAAAAATAATTTTTAAACGTATTTCGAAATTTTTAAACGTGATTCGATATAATTAAAAATATATTTTTAAAACTTTAAACGTATTTTTGGAAATTTTTAAATGTTCGATATAATTAAACGAATTTTTAAGTTTTTAACCGATACCAATACAGATTTTGAAGTTTTTATACATAAGGAAAGAAATTTTGAAATTAAATGGGGTTCAAATTAAAATCGATTCATATAAATAAAAAAAACAAAAAAAAAAACATTTTTTCGAAATTAGATCTTAAATTTAAATAATTCAAAGTTGAAAATTAGGTATTACATTACCCGATATATATATATATATATATATATATATATATATATATATATAAAAAAAAAAAAAAAAAAGGGGGGGGGGGATTAAACAAAACGAGATTTGAACGTGGATTCGCGAGGTATATATACTTCACACTTCCGGTTATAAGATAGACGAATATTGGCTGAAGAGAGCTTGATAAGGATACCTTAAACGGGCCTTATTATCGGGCTTGAAACCGACGGTACCAATGACCTGTCTCAACTAACAACTTTCTGTACACAAAATATATATATATATATATATATATATATATAATATAAAGCTGAATGTCTGTGTGTGTATGTGTGTGTGTGTGTGTCTAGTCACGAATAGGCTCCTATATGGTTGACTATTTTAAAAAACTGATTACATATAATGATAGATGTATCGAGACACAGGAATGGGTATGCTTGATCCTACAGAACGGTGTTTCATTAAAATTGTGGGGTCTGCGATCGCACCTGGTCTACAAAGTATGGAAATAAAAAATTTTAAAATTAAAAAAAACGTTTACAAGTGTTTTTGATATAGATGTACATAAGAATACTTTGATAAGTATGTTTTTACTTAAATAGGGATCGTATAATAAAATTTTGATAACCACAAATTCAACTCAAATTTACAACCCTTCCTTTTCATAACCTATCATACTTTCATAAATCAGAGTCCATTTTCTGTAGGCTGTTTTTGAACCCAGTCAATGACGGGTACTTTTGCTGAACTACTTTGTTGGGTCATACATAGAGAACATCACCAATATGACCTCTCACAGCACCAAAGCTGCCTGATCGCTTCCATCTGCCGAGTATTTGCTGAATTCCCGCTGACACTTGTGGAAAAGGCATTTTCCCAGTTTCGGACCCATATCGAGGCGGTGATTGAGGCTGAAAGCAGCTACATTGAATAGATGTCAGCTTTTCTACATAATCAAGTTTCCTGAATTGATTTTTTTTTTCAATAAACAATTTAAAATGAAGCCGTAGTCTTATTTTCTTTAGGGTGGTAATTTTATCGTTCCACTCTGTATTTGATTGAAAAATAGGCAATTTCCTGATTCCGATGACAATAAATGGTGTGGAGACATTCGTTGATCCTCATTCAATCCCGGGCAACATAAGCTTTCCCTGCTAGTTTAAAAGAAAGAGAAAAAAGATGAACTTGATTGCTTCCTTATTTGAAGTTCATCTAGTTTCAACTTTCGACCAGAAAAGTGTGTTGAATTCATTGGTTAATTCGTTATCAATAACATTGGCTGGAGTTAAGATGTTCAGAGTTTTAAAGTTTGGACTTGGCAGATAAGAAGATATCAGGCTAACCTTTTTATTGTTTGTCTCTTATTGTGTGAGGAACTTAAGCATTCATTTAACGAATCTGTTCAACGAGATATTGTTTATCACAAATAACAAAGAAATCATTTGCATTTAATTATCAAAAGTGAAGTTTGACTTGTTCGTTTCAAAGTAACCAATGATTGATAGTCGATATACAATTGATTAAACAGATAAAACACCTTATTTATTTTATTCTGACAAAAAGGTAAAAGAAACAGTTTTTGCCTGAAAAAGGTTTGCATACTGAGTTCATAGTGGAACAAAGGGTATCGTTGTAACGGTGCAACTTACACGTATGCAAATGACCAAACCGTGGTGCTAGTGTGACGTCACAGAAATAAATGGATGTATAGACATGGCGATCGGAGGAAAAAAAAAAGAACAAAACTAAAATAAAAAAGAGGAGAGAAAGCACTTGTCGGCGCGGAAGGCACTCTTAACAAGATCCAATCGAACCTTTGCAACGATTTTGGACGAACGTGAGCCGTTGATCGAATTATACACATAACAGCTGGTTATAATCTCCCATTCCAGCAATATAATTAAACAAAGAAAGGGTTTTTCTACGTTGCTCCCTATCTGTCGAAAATAATTATTAAAGAGAACAATTTAGACACAGGTTAAACTTGAAATACACACACACACATATATATATATACTTGAAATATACATATATGTATAGCACAATTACGTTGACACACCGGTTCTTGTCAAATCATCGAAGTTAAGCAACAATGAACCTGGCTAGTACCAGATGGATGACTACTCGGGAAGGTTAGACAGTGTATAGACCACGAATTGTAGAAATTTACAGGTTGGTATCTGGGGGAGCGTTTGATTTACTAACATAGATGCACCCCACCCCACCCCGAATAAACTTGTCTGGCGGGTAGGACACAAAACGGTAGTCCACATAATGGAGTACTGGAAACCTGCTGGAAGATGCCTTTCTGAACATGCATGTCAAGTACATGTTTGCCACAGCGTATGGTGACATGAAGTTATGTCTCATGGATCACCTAAAACACTTCGTAGCTGGGGCTGGCTCAATCTTAATGAGCAAAGATGTATACTCGTATCTGAATTGTGCAAATGACAATATATTTTCTCATTTTCATTTAGAATCTCCATTTTAACACTTTCCATTTGCCTTATCAGTTATTTAAAAAGATCAAAGAACGTTTTATATGAAAAAATGAATCTTCACTTCTCCATGATCTGGAAGCTGCATTTTACCCTGGACATTTATAATTCTGTTTTCTTATAGATTACCAATGGATCTTCAACTGAACCATTTCGGATTTTTCATGTTCTAGATTTTACCGTCGTTTTCAATGGATTTTTATTATATCCTTTTTCTCCTTTTTTCTCGTTTCTTGCTTTCTTAATCTCATTGATTGCCTATAAACTGTCACTAACTGTTAAATATTTTTTTTGATGCAAATATGATTAATTTCATGTTATTTGTTAATCAGCGTGATTATGCTGTATAAAATAGTTACAATGTCATAAAACAAAACAACCAAACCAAACACCAGAAATAAATATTTGAAGATATAAAGAAGTTAAAGCATGAAAGCTTTTACTAAAATGTTTTTGATGATTGCACATTTTTCCAAATAATCTTTTCTTGCAGGTAAAATAAATGACCAATCATCATCATCTGTTCGAGCACTTTTGTGACACTACCAATTCTAGCCAATTTAGACGTTAAAAAGTTATTTGATAGCGTTTCAGGGAACCTTTATTTGAACAAACAAAATAATTTGATGTTTCTGAATTTTTTGAGATGAGGATTGGTTATCCATATTATTTGAATTCATCGGACTACTGTTCTCATCTTGAGTGTGATTTTCACAATATTTCAGTTGATGTAACCTCCAACCTTCTTCGGGTGCATCTTGTCGAACTCGGGAATGTTTCTGTCAAACTTGGGAATTTGGACGCAAGGACCCATGGGGCAGTGGTTAGAGTACTTGGAAAACTCATCTATAAAAAGTGATATTCTCCTGAAGGTTCAATTCTCATTGTGGGCGACCAGAAAATACAATTGCGAATTATTTAGGACATCACTCTAGTCATGGCTGATGAAACAAGAACATGCTACCCCTGTGAAGTAAATAAAGGGTTCCGTTCGAAATTCCGTCCCAGTTCTCGAGTTTGACAGAAACACTCCTGAGTTCGACAAGATACGTTGGAGGTTACAGCGACCAAAACAATGAGAACAGTGGTCCGATGAATCCAAATTATATGAAAAATAATTTGAGTATTCAATTTTTTTGCTGACTGTTTTCCTCATCTTCATAATTGTTGTTTCACCACGTTTCAGCCAACTTATATTGGTCGAAACGTGGTGAAACAACATTTATGGAGATAAGTTCACAAAAAAAAAAAAAATAATAATGATTGCCTCATCTTAAAGGATTTAAAAAAAATAAAATATAAATAAAAATTGTGATAAGCATGGTATGATTCCAAGGCAAATAATATACAAAATTAAAAAATAACCTAATATTCTTCATAGAAATCAAACGGTACTCACACAGTCCAGTGCTTGCCAGCATTAAACACAGGAACAACAAGGAAATTGCCTTTGTGCCTGCAACACAAAAATACAATACATTTTATTCATGCATATATCTTAATTAAAATCTAACATATAAAGTTATATTGTCGGATTTTCAAAGTCAAATAGCAATCCATTTACACATATGGATCAGAAATAGCCTAATTATTGCTTGATTATTCCACTGTCCTTGATGCAAATATAATTCACTTTGCTTTAGTTTATTTATCTGAAAATATTAGTCTACCAAAAAACTTTGTTAGAATGGAGACGTTACCTTACTTGCCCAGAAGCATCTACTTATTAAAAGTAAAATTTTAAATTTCTGTATAGAATTCTACAATTAAACATTTTTTCTTAAAATTATTAGGTTGGTGGTTTCTTACGTATGTTACTTTTATATATAATTTCTGAATTAATTCATTGATATATGTTGTTGGCAGTGGTGGCGGCGCTTACTCCTGTCTGAGTATCGGGTCCATCATCTGTCCCCTATCTTCTAGGATGCCTATATTTTATATGGCTTGCAAGGCCCAACCGATGGTAGAAGAATTGTGGCAGCTTTTGCTAGGTAATGTAGGCAGGGGACGAGGCAGTTCTTCTCACACCCTTCTTCTTTTCCTATCCTTTTCATATTGTCTTCTTTTCTTCTCAAAGTCCATGGCACCTTTGCATGCCAGGATCCTCCACTTTGTCCGGTCCCTGGCAGCCTGTTCCCATGAGAAAGGGTCGATGTTAGTCATTGCCAAGGTGCACTTTAATTCGTCTTTATAGTGTCGTTTAAGTGCTCCTCATGGTCGCGTCCCATTGGCGAACTCACCATAAAATATTTTTTAAGGCAGTCTGGAACGATCCATCCTATTGATATGGCCTACCCAATGGAGGCGATGGTGAATGATGGTTGCCACAACGCTGGTCATTTTAGTCCAGTCCAGTACTTTCAAGTTATATATAGCAATGTTATATATAGCAATGTTATATATAGCAATGTTATGTATAGCAATGTTGCGCGTTTTTCACTCTATTGAATCGTGTTATTCGTTACCATTCTCAATCTCTTCATTCACTTTATTGCAGGCTTTTTAACATCATGGACAAAATTTAAATCTGCAAGATTTTCTTGCACCTGTTCAAACTAGGCCGAAAACTGGCGAGACAGCTCGTGATATCAATGATGCATTTGGCCCAGGAACCACTAACGAATGTGTGGCACAACAGTGGTTCAAGAAATTTGCAATTATGACGAGAGCCTTGAAAATGAAGACTGTGGTTGATAACAAACATTTGAAAGCGTTAATTGAAGCCGATCCTCAGGAAACCACACAAGGTGTTGCTGTTGAACTCGAGGTCGACCACTCAACAGTCGTTCGCCATTTAAAATGAATAGGGAAGTCAAAAAAGTTGAATAAATGGGTGCCACATGAATTGAATAATAATAATAATTAAAAAAATCGTTGTCTTCTACGCTCATTCTGTGCAACAAAAACGACCCATTTCTTGAGCGAATTGTGACGCGTGATGAGAAGTGGATTCTCTACGACAACCAGCAATGTTCAGCACAGTGGTTGAATGCTTAAGAAACTCCACAACACTTCCCGAAGCCAAAATTGCACAAAAAAAGAAAAAAGAAAAGGGTTCTGGTGACTGTTTTAAGGTCTTAAAACTTATTATGAATAAACAGACAATTTTTACTGCTAATAATTATTATTTTCATCGATTCCGTTTTTTAAATAGTAAATAATTAAACAAATATATTTAGAAATCGAACGGGAATGATGTTTTTTCTAAAGAAGGACGATGACGCTGTAATCTGTTTCCACGACGCTGATCTAAATTGTAGCGTTAGTTGTTTCTTTTGTCAGAACAAAAAATATATCTAAAGAAAGTTACTAAAAAAATTATATGCGATCCATTTAAATGTTTTACCCTTCATAATTGTCACTGCATAAATAAAATAATTTTTCTATTTATTTGAATATCTGGGCCAGGTGTACCGGAAATGTCACCTGACAGGAATAAAACATACGTGACAAAGACGTATACTTGACCAGAAGAAATAAAATATGGTCAATTGTTGGAAAAAACAACACAATTATGGATTGTCAGAAATAAAATAATTGTTGATTGATTCAAAACGATATTTAATGGTTATTCTATAAAAAAAAAATGTTAGCTGCAAATAGAAATACCTTGTTGTTAGATACGACCTATAAATGTGGTTACTTTGATAATGAAGGAAACATCTTATAATCAGTTTTTATAGATTGTCACAAACTATGAAATTGTTGTGGAGTAGAAAATGTACGCACATTTTCGTAAAATGCATGAGGAAGGAATATTGAATAACGAGGGTCAGGCTACGTCGAAACAAACAAAAATGAGAATTAACTAACAAAGCTCCCGGGCAACGCCAGACAGTTACAGCAAGTTAGTAATAAAAGATTGACCTAGATTTTGATCTCTTGCACGAACACGGGCAACGGAGAAGCAACACTAGCGTCTTTCTGCTTGCGTTAGTGGAATGGAATCAGTCAAAGACGACAACAATGGGGTATTTCTAGCACCTAAAGCAAGCTTTGAACTTCCATGGAAAAAGTGGGTAACGCTCAAACGGTCCCGGGTGAAGGTTACCGAAAAAGGATTCTTAAAAAAAAAAAAGAGAACGCAAAAAGTGTTTTCAATAATTAAAAAAAAAAAAAAATAATAATTTTCAATAATTGTAAAAAAAAAAAAAAATAATAATTTTCAATAATTTTTAATTAAAATAAGACCAAAAAGTTTTCGATGATTATTGAATAACAAAAACAAAAAAAAAAAAAGAAAGATCATAAAAACGTAATAAAAAAGAGTACATGCATAGAGAAGATATAGGCGTGAGAGAAAAAAGCGAAGGAACTGATTTGCCTTGGCACTGCTTCCGGTAACAGACACACCGGAAGTTAGGAAGTATATGCTGACTATTATCGACAGTGGAAACGGTTCGAGGGCAGTCTAAAGGCCTTCCTCAAACTGTTCAATTTTTATTCTAGCTCATGTTAAAAACTAACCAAGGATAGATGTTCCTGGCGTATCCAATTCACAAAATGGGCTAGAATTGCTGAATGTATATACAATGAAGAACGCAAGAGGAAACATGATATTAGAAGGAGTCAGCATCTGTGCTACAGAATCATCCCACAGGTATCCAACATGCGAGAAATATTTCAGAGCTCGAATCGGTCTAACAAGCCATCTTTGAACCCATAGAACAATTGCATGATCACGGTCATCTTCACAAACGATGGACGAACATCCCTAACAAAATGAAAACTTTTATATTTGTTACTTAAAAGAGATGCTTTGCTTGTAATTATTTTGTGCTATTTTTAATGGTTGATTAAATATGATTTAGTTATTATTACTCTGCTCCTTAATACATGTCAAAGCTTTATTTTTGGATTCTCTGAACTAATGATCTTGAGTGTAATTCTCACAACGTTTCAGTCGATGTAACTTCCGACCTTCTTCAGGTGTGTCAGGTCCAGGTGTATCTTGTAAAATTCAGGAAACTTTCTGTCGAACTCGGGAATCTACACGGAATTACAAACGGAACCCTATATTAATTCCCGAGTTCGACAGAAAGTTTCTAAACTTCGACAAGATACACCTGAAGAAAGTCGGAGGTTACATCGACTGAAACATTGTGAAAATGACACTCAAGGTGAGAATAGTAGTTCGAAGAATACACATAATACGAATAATGAATTCCGATCTCAAAAATTCTGAAACGTAATGTTAAAGAGTCTTTAAATAAACAATATGGTTATACATCTCAGACCGGAAGTGAATTAGATTTGCTACACCGGAAGTGGATGACAACATAGGATAGTAAATAACCATTCTAAAAAAAGATAATAAATAATTTTTTGGTCTAATTGGTTGAGAATAACAAAACAAATAGAAATTTCTTTTTATAGGCAGACTTAAGAAAGTAAAAAAAAAAAGTATATGAATTTGCATACTTTTCTTAGTATTCGATTGCCTAAACTATAATAAAAGCCACTTCCAATAGAAATGACCAAACCTTTCTATCCTTCCTTTCAAGCAGTAGATGAAGTCAATGAATATTATTAATAATTCAGCATCAACAACGTCATATTTTAAAGCTTTTTACGGCTATGTACACGGTTTTCAATGGTTATTTGTAGTAATAGTAACACTACTACTAATTTATCTGTTATAAAGTTATTGGTATTACTATTTGGAATGTTGTTATGTTTAAAATTACTTACACCATAGAAAATTGTTTGTGCTAAATATGTCGGAATTAGCATACCGACGAGTAGGGGGGGGGAGAAAAGACGGTTTAAGTCTTGCAACGAAATGCCGACGTTGCTTACAAGCAGTCTTTCTTTGTAAAACTAACAAATGGGTAACGATGGTCGAAGTGTAATTTGTCTAAAAGACAGCAACAACTACAACAACAGTAGAGCGGGCACCCCCTACTCCAACTCTCAGTCAACGAGATTCACGCGTGACTGAAATGTCTATTTAACTTGTAAGGAATAGGCACTCAGGTTCTTTGATTAACGGGCCACCGGCCGTGTTGGTCACAGCTACCAGCACTCCTTTCTTCCCCACCGACCTACCCTCGGCAAGTCAACCAATTCAAAATTCTCACAAATAACAACATAGGGACATAGATAAGGACATAAAGTTTCGATTTATTATTTGTTAGTAGAAAAATATGTAAAATGAAAAAAAACAAACATAAATAATAATAATAATAATAATAATAATAATAATAATAGCAGCAGCACTAGGAACACCACCACCCGCCCAATAAAACGGATGAGAGAGATTGGAATCAGACCTATGAAACAAATTCAATTTTTTTTTTTTGGCTGGTAAAAATAATTGCTAAGGGATTAAATTTGAACAAAAATTGGAAGTTAGCAGATGTATGATGACTAAACAAATTATTTCTATGCATGCGCAAATATACATTTATATCTTTAACAACATTATTTTTTTTTTTTTAGTTTTTATATGTGTATAAATTTAGATTAGACAGTCCAGATAAGGCAAGATAGCTATATATTTTTGTTTTGATTCTAGCTGATGGCACCAAGTCATATTTTTTTTTACGTTTGAAATCTATATATTAGGTACAATACAATAATCAATAAAATATTAGCTCTATTATAATAGATATGAAATCTGCATAAATTAAAATATCATATCTAAGTGTATTTTATGACTGGGTAATGTCGAGCGGCCACGACTACATACTGGGAACAATATAATAATCAAATTGGGAATATGCTCTATAATAATAAATACAAAATCTGCATGAATTAAAATATCATATTTAAACGTATTTTACTACCGGGCAACACCGGGCGGCCTGCTAGTATTTTATATATAAAATATTCTTTTAAATGATAATATAAGAAAATTAGCAAACTTACCCATTGCGAGTATTTCTGTTGGTAATTAACACGCCTTCATGAGACGAAAGTGCGACGCCAATCAGATGATAGCACGATGTAAGAGTCAAGTCAACAGGTACTCAACGAACACACATATGCAGCGTACACTTCTCATATGTTTCTAATCGACTGATTTCAAGGGGTCAACGAACAAGTTGAAATTATCTCCACGATTTCAAGTGTGAACCCGTGATTAGGCGCACAACTGCTCGAAGGGTTTTGTGGTTGGCCTAATAGATAACGTTGTGAACTATGAAATTAGCTAGGCTGTGTTCAATTCTTTCTTATTGTGAGTATGGACACTGTTGGGAAAGGTATGAACCCGAAAATTTTACCCCCCCTCACTCAGATATAAATAAAACTGTAGCATGTGTGGAGGAATTAATGAAAAGTAAACTACATGTATCAGTGACCCGTTGGGTCATAACCACTCTTTGATTTTATTTGAAAACTCATAAACTCTAACAGATCTGATTGTTGGAGAGAGTTTGAATGCCTACTGGAGAGAGCTTGAAAGCCTACTAGACACTATCATTAAGTGTCTAAGACAGGGTTTCCCAAAGTGGGCTCCTGAGTAGGGCTGAGGGACTACGGAAGCCCTTTAAATGCTTTATATGGAAAAATTAAATGACAGCAGACATTTAATTATTAATCTTTTTTTTACTGGAAAAAAATATGATACATAACTGCAGGTGTAAAAAAATATGATGCATAACTGCATGTGTAAAGAAATATGATGCATAACTGCAGGTGTAAAGAGTTTCAGGATGGTTCATAAAAAAGTAAATAAAAAAATAAATTTTTTAAAAATGCAACAAGTTTTGATTCATCAAGATTACAAAAAATGGTTGTAAACATTATATCATTAGTAAGTGTTAAAATTTGAAATTAATGTTTTTCATATCTATTTTAAAAATTATCTTGTTAGTGCTCTGTGAAAAATCTTTGCTCTGCTCAGGGGCTCCATGGTGTCCTGAAGTTTGAGAAACTCTGATCTAAGGTCTCTCTGCACAGGGGTTTGTCAAGAAAACCTGGCATGAAGATAATTTTCCTTAGAAATAAACCTTGCCTAAATATTCAAAGTTACAGAATATTCACTTCATAACCTCCTCGGTATGGCTAAGCTAGATTGCCTTTCACAAGGAATGGTGCGGCTTCTCCAAGAGATGTTATCTATAGTAGCAACACGCAGCTGGATACTCTACCAAAATAGATGAATTCTTGTCCTGGAGTCTAGTAAGACCAAGAAGCCAAATAGGAAGATATATTATAACATATTAAAATGAGCAATTGGGGAGGAAAATTTTGTACTCAATTCAGTGTTTGAGATAAAGGACTTTAATGGAACGTTCGGATATCTATGTATTTCATATAGAGTTCAACAGTTAGCCCCAGGCAGGGGGGGGGGAGGCGCCTTGATTTCTGAAAACTTCGACTAAAGGAAAATAAAACAAGAGAGAAATGCTGGATTAAACAGAGCAGAGAGAGAAAAGATAACGAAATACCAAGGTCTTTTATACGACATGAAAAGAAATTGGAATCTTAGGAAGATTTCTATCATTTCAGTAATTATAGGAGCAGCTGGACTCATAAAAAAGAATTACAAAATCTACCTGGCGAATATACCCGGTGAACCAAGTGCAAGAGAGATTCAAACAACTGCACAAGACGGTTGGAATTTTTAAAAAAATCTCTTGATTGGAATATGTGAGATAACGGATGAATGTCTGGCATCAAGTAGGATGCCCCATTTCCAGCTTGAACAAACTGATAAGAAGATTGAAAAAAAAAAAAAAATTAAGACATTTTTCTTGTAAAACTAAAAATAATTTACTTCCATATTTTCTTCATTATAAATTACACTGGCCAAAAAAAAAAATTTTCATGATGCCTAAGATGTTTCAACAGTTTTTATCTAATTTGAGGCGCCAATTCCAGAAATGCTATCACTTTTTTTTAACAGATCTAGTTTTTCTGCTATGGTATACCCCCTCCCCTTGGGAGGATAAAAACAGGCAAATTGAAAAATCAATATTTTTATATTAAGACACATATTCATGAAATCACACCCAAAAAAGTTTGAAATTGTAAAAAATGCTAAAGACATGATCATCCATAAATTGATGTTTTACTGATTTTCTACAATGGAGAGGGCTCTCGCATTATTGTGCTTGATAGACCAACATTAGTCTGCAAGCATGGTGGCATCTCAACGATCTTGATAGCAAACTTCCATATCGCTGATGTCTTGATGGAGGCACTCCCCTTGCTTGTCGCTCACATCACTTTAATGTTCTGGTAAACAGGCAAGATGGCTGTGCAAAAAATGTAACTTGATACTCATATTTGCACCCAGTTGATGGAGTGCAAAAAATGTAACTTGATGCTCATATTTGCACCCAGTTGATGGAGTGCAAAAAATGTAACTTGATACTCATATTTGCACCCAGTTGATGGAGTGCAAAAAATGTAACTTGATGCTCATATTTGCACCCAGTTGATGGAGTGCAAAAAATGTAACTTGATACTCATATTTGCACCCAGTTGATGGAGTGCAAAAAATGTAACTTGATGCTCATATTTGCACCCAGTTGATGGAGTGCAAAAAATGTAACTTGATACTCATATTTGCACCCAGTTGATGGAGTGCAAAAAATGTAACTTGATGCTCATATTTGCACCCAGTTGATGGAGTGCAAAAAATGTAACTTGATGCTCATATTTGCACCCAGTTGATGGAGATTTATGAATAATGTTTCAACAAGCTCTTGGTAGTTGGGCGCCTTTATTTTTCCCAAGAAGGATTTTACTACATTCTTAAACACTATCCAACCACTTAATTTTGCAGGATTCATAAAATTACAGAAATTTGCATCATTTATTAAATTTCGAACCCGAGGTCCATAAAAAATTCCAGCTTTTAATTTTTCTATGGTTAGGCTTGGGAATTTCATGCAAATATATTTGAAACAGTCACCATCTTTTTCAAGAGTCTTCACAAACTGTTTCATAATGTCAAACTTCATGTAAAGAGAATGCTTGAATAAAGGAAAAGCGAAAACATTGAGAGAGCCAGGAATCAGTTCATTGCGCACAGGCCAATCTTTTTTTATCTAGTGCTCTATTCTGTCCCTGCTATCCCACAAACATAAGAAGTAAGAAAATTTTGTGTAGCCATCTTGTAGCCTGAGGAGAAACTCAATCGATACATATGATCCAATGGTGCTGCCTGTATGAAATCTTTTCCAAAACAAATTTGATTTCATCATATTTTTCTTTAAGGTTTGTTGAATGGCTTTGAGGTACTGATCCATATAAGTTGCCACTGTGAAGAAGGACGCATTTTGAACTTCTTTTGGAACTGTTTATGAAAAGGCGTCAATCTTGAGAATAATACTGTTCGACATCAAGCTGGCACAGCAGACCAGCAACATTGTTGCAATATACTATGTCGTTTTGCTGAGTGAAATAAGGCAAGAATTCAATATGGCGTTTTCTATAGAAAGTTATGAGAGTTCCAGGCTAAAGTAGATTTTTTCTTTGAGTCTTGAAGCTAAAAATTTAGAAGATTCTTTGAAAAGGTTGAGATCTTTTGTCAGATTATTAAGTTCTTGAGAAAAAAAAAAAAAAAATGTGGTAGTGAAGAAGGAAGAAAACCGACATCTGAAACAGTGGCTTCACTAATGTCAGTGAAAAAATTGAGGCTTGGTCTTTTTCAGAATCAAGCAATTCCAATTCGGACAAGCCTTTAAACACTGGAACAGGAATTTCATTGCAGTGTTGAATTGACCTAATTGCAGACTTGAGGTTTGGATAAACCAACAAATTCCTGTTCTGCCTTTCATTTTGACTGCACAGAAATAACAGTTATTGAAATGTTTTTTTTTTTAGTTCACACCAGACCATTTGAATATCAAAGCAGAGTGGCTTTCTATCCTTTTTTTTGTTCACAAACACATTACTTGCATAAAATATGGGGTGCCCATGCCTTATCTTGATCACCCAGCATTACTTTGAAGTAAGCAAGATAAGTGTAAATTCACTGATGTGTTTTCTGTGGGATTGCAACGTATATTCCCTGCAAATATAGCGAAACACATTTGGATTGTTTAAACAACATCGCCTAGGGGATGATGTAGTCATGATTAATTTTTGCTCCAAAAATCTGCTACGAAATGCAGCTAAATTAGTTCCTGTCTGACTTATAAATGAATTCCTAACATTAAGAGAATGAACCTTACTTTGACCCAGAAATCAACAAAAACATGCCACAAACGGTAGGCCCATTTACTACTCAGTGTCCACTTCTTACCAACTACATACCTCATTGTATAGCAAATTTGACTTTTACTTTAAGGTTTGAAATGTCATAATTTATTAACATACATCACAATAACAACCTACAATTGTGATTATGAAGCCAGAATGTATATAGAAACATGCCTAATGTACTGTCGTTGCACTCACCTATGCTTCAGTCAGATAAACTATTCTAAAAAAAATAATGACTCTGAAAACTAGTACATAATCCACGGGTATATTTATTTAAAGGGAAAAAGTAAAAACTGAAAGAGAAAAATGAGAGGTATGAGAAAGTAAAAACAATAACAAACGAGGGTAGGAAAAAAAAAGAAGTTAAAGAAATCGAAAAACTTAATAACTTCGTAAAGAAATTGAGCATGAAATGTCAAGTTGCATGACAAAGTAAACAAACCTATTCTTCAGAAGAAGAAATGAGTAAAACATATGATTGATGCCGGTGATGGGAGCAGATAAAGAAGAAAGAGGTGTGTTGTGTCACCAGTGGTTGCAAAAAGGAAGTAAAGACCAACCAGAAGACGAAATTAGTCAAGAGTAACTTAAAGGGAGATAATAGGTTAAAATGTTAAGGTAAAAAGTTATAAAATAGCAAATATCTCAACGACTTGATAAGAAACAATAAATATGATTTTCAGAATCAGCACCCCCATCACCAAATTAGTCTAAATCAGCTTAGAAACCTTGGACACCAAAAAAATGTATTAGCCAGTGTTATTATTACGTGGAAATTTTTTTCTGATCACTTTGTTAAACTATGTAATATCACCAAGTAATATCACCATGTAATATCACCAAGAAATATCACCATGTAATATCACCATGTAATATCACCAAGTGATATCACCAAGTAATATCACCAAGAAATATCACCATGTAATATCACCCATTTACGTATCGTGCATAGGTGATATTCAATCGAGTTCATGAGAAATCCGTTTTTGATCGTGGCTGAATTTTACTGGCAGATCTTTTGTTGGTAGTTGGCATCTTCCATATTGTTTCACCACCATTTCTATATCTTTGTCCATCCTATGCCAATATGTGTAACCTCTCATTAATGATTTCATTTGTAAAATTCCCGGATGGTCCGTGTGGAATTCTTTGAGTACTCTCTTCTGCAGAGTAATCAGCATTATTACTCTATCTGCGTATAGCAATATTGAAAAATATGACACACTTTTTTTTTTTTTTTTTATTCAATTTTCACCCCAAACAAGGCACAGTGCCACTTTGAAGCCGGGGGCTACTATTAGGGAATTAATTAGCGGGGTCATTATGAAGGGAGAAGAGTAGAAAGATGTTTGTTAACATTACACTTGAACTTCTGCATATCATTGCAGTTGGGAAAGCAGAATCCCGGAAGGGAGTTCCAAAGACCCGCAGTTCTGGGGAAGAAACTATTGGAGTAAAAGGCTTTCTTGCACCTAGGGATCTCTACTGTAAAGGGATGAGACTTAGTAGCTTGTCAGGTTTGTCGGGGGTAGTTACGTCGGGGAGATACAAGTGTTTGCAGTTCGTCAGAGCATTCACCATTAAAGTATTTGTAGAACAGGCAGAGGGATGCAACATCTCGTCGATGGGACAGAGGTTGAAGCCTAGATGACAGTTCAGGACCTATCAGGTTGGTGACTCTTTTTTGAACCCTGTCCAGGAGCGAGAGACAAGCAGCAGATGCACCAGCCCAGATGTGACAACAGTACTCCATACTTTTATTTCCCTTTTTATTTTTCTTGTTCCACCAGACTAACCTTTTCCTTTTACCAATGAAATCATCATTCTCTACAATTTTTCACACCTTCTAGCATAATTGGAAGTTCTCTAATCGTGTTGCATGGCTTGACAATTCACTTTCGTCCCTTAGTACCGCTCTCAGTTTTTTGTTTTGTTTTGAGTGGTTCTGAATATTTACATATCAATCCAGATAACCCATTGGCATGACCTATCTTTTGGGGGCACTTCTGCATTACATTGACGGCGCCATTGTTAGGGGGCGATAACTCTGATTTCTTCTTGGTCAAATAACACGGCAAATAAATAACTAGGGCTATGACAACAGCATATTCTTTTCATTATTTTGACTCTTGAGTGCGTATCCGTAAATATCTTATATGCTTTTATGTAGAGAGATTTTTTTTTTACACAGTGATCACCACTTATCAAGGCCCGGAAGCCACTCAGGGATAAGAGTTATTGCAAGTACATTACGTTAGTGTGGAGATTTGATGAAGTGTTTACTTAAGAGGGCGGTTCATTAGGAATTTGTTAATGTTGCACTTGACCACATCCAAGTTGTAGTCAGGTGGGAAGCAGGCAGACGGAACAGAGTTCCATAGGCGTGCAGTTCTAAGAAAGAAGCTTTGTTCATGGAATCCGCGTTTTGATTTAGGCACAGATTAAGAGTGGGGGAAATTTTTCACAGTGGATTCAGCTAGACGGGTGTTTTTCGTGAAAGATTGGCGAGGGGGGACCAGAGATTGGAGTTCAGACGAGCACCTGCCATGGAAATAACGATAAAACAAGGATAGGCTCGCAACGTCTCTTCTGTGGGAGAGAGGTTGTAGGGTAGAGAAAAGGGCATTCCCCACTAAGCCACGAAGTCTATTTTGTACTCTGTGGTTCTCGGTTGATTAACTGTGTCTAACTGCGTCAGATATATACTCAAGAATCAAAACAATGATAAGAATATGCTGTTGTCATAGTCCTATAAATAAAAAATAAGACTTTTTTTCCGAACACAAAAATATTTGAAACCCAAAACATTTATTGCATAAAAATGTATCAATATATAATTGAAAAAACATTTATTGCATAAAAATGTATCAATATATAATTGAAAAAACATTTATTGCATAAATATGTATCAATATATAATTGTAAAAACATTTATTTAAAAGTTTGAGCAAGAAA